>NC_088171.1:56521112-56818612 GCF_028769735.1 Zonotrichia leucophrys gambelii | reverse complement strand
AAGAAAAGAAGAAAGAGAAAAGAAAAGAGAAAGAGAAGAAAGAAGAGAGAAAGAGAAGAAAGAGAAGAAAGAGAGAAAAGAGAGAAAAGAGAAGAAGAAAAGAGAAGAGAAAGAAGAAAGAGAAGAAAAAGAGAAGAAAAGAGAAGAAAGAGAGAAGAAAAGAAGAAGAAGAAAAGAGAAAAGAAAAGAGAAGAAAGAGAAGAAGAAAAGAGAAGAAAAAGAGAAGAAAGAAAAGAAAGAGAAGAGAAGAAAAGAGAAAGAAAAAAGGAAAGAAAGAAGAAGGAAGGAAGGAAAGGAAAGGAAAGGAAGGAAAGGAAAGAAAGGAAAGGAAAGGAAAGGAAAGGAAGGAAAGAGAAAAGGAAAGAAAGAAAGAAAAGAAAAGAAAAGAAAAGAAAAGAAAAGAAAAGAAAAGAAAAGAAAAGAAAAGAAAAGAAAAGAAAAGAAAAGAAAAGAAAAGAAAAGAAAAGAAAAGAAAAGAAAGGCATCAGATAATTGCCTTTAACTATGTGGCTTAAATGACGCCTCACACTTGGGTCTAAGTTTAAGAGCGATTAGCAATTTGGTTAATCATTGTAGCTCCTTTTGTACTCTGTTGGAGAGAGAAATACTGATCCAGCAGGCAATTAACAATAATCTTGAGTGGATTCTGCACTGAGCAGTCTTGGAAGGTCCTTCCCCTGACTGCATCCTTCTAAATGGGGACCGTGAGAAACTAATTTGCAACTGACAGTTAACAGATGGGTGGATAATTACATGTCTTTGTTTATAAAAAGTAGTACTGTAGATAGTAGAAAAAGATAGTAGAATTTATGGATGCCAGGAAGCAAGGAGTGGTGTGTGATCTTTAGAACTCATAACTACTGTGCTTTTTCAACCAATGCTAAATGTCCCTCACAGATTGCCCAGAATTAGTCCTCCCACACTCCAAAGTGATGGAAACTCTTTGTGTAGAGGCACTAAGTGGTTCACTGTGGATCTCAGATTACATCTTGTGATGACATAACATCTTTTATAGATTTGTGCATTTGACTTCTTCCCCTGCTTTATCATGTATTAAAAAACAAAGAAGCAGCAAAGTTGTAAATATTATATTCCCATAAAGCACAGTAAATGCATAGTGTTTAATACATTATTATACACTATATATAATAAACGCAAAACATAAGCCAGCTTGTTGATGAATTCATACAGTGGCATTTTCATCTTATGCATGGTAACTGAGAGCCCTTACAAAAAAATTGCATTCTTGGGGAAACCCTTTCCATTGACAATATATGTGAAACAAGAAGTGTGATGTGATCTCCCAGATCTATTTCCTCTGCAGATACCAGCCTTCTTTTTCACACATTGTTGGAAATATTCAAATGCAAAAAACTAATCCTCTCCTACATAACTAGCATTTTTGGATAGGAAACGTCATCTTTAAATCTGTATCAGAGTTGCCTAAATCAGCACAGAGGCTTGGAGTTCTTTTTCCTGACTTTTTTTCCTCCTTGTCTCTGTTAATTTATAAGCACATGCACAGTGTATTATACCTGTAAAATGAGATCCAGCCTTTATGGCTGTGTGAGATACGCTTCGTAGGTGCAACCAAACTTCTGCATGAATGCACATGTAACCACGTAAGATGCATTAAATATAGTACATCCCGATTTCATACACAATCCTTCATCAGTGTAGAGGTAGAATAGGCTGTCAAATCAAAATTAAGTTTGAAATAAACATTGATGAAATAAAATTCAGATGAGACATCTGAAGTCTCTGAAGGGTTTTTTTCTCTTTATGGATTTTTCATACAGCATGTCAGATCACTTTAAGCACCCAATTAGGAGTATTTTAGCAAAACTGTAATAAAGAGTTTAGAAAGCACCAGAAATCAGACTCTGAAGTGTTGTTTTGGTTGTTTCCTTGTTTGAGATTTTTTGGGGGACTTCTTGGGACTTCTTTGGGAGCAAAATACTTTAGCAACAAGAACCAAATGTGCCCTCAGTGAAAGATCTATCTGAGGCAGAAAGACAGAAAAGTAAGTCTGGACCTCAATCTTCAGCTCCAGAAAAACAAACAAATGAAACATGAAGATGGGCAAGGAGAAGCAGGATCATTTCCTTCCATGCAAACTGAGTAGCAGAAGGTTTGTTTCAGTCTGTCATCCTTACAAACCTCAGATTCCCTGAATGTTGAAGCAGCATTTGGTAGAACCTCAGTGCACCTGAATTTTCAGACCAAGTTGCATCCATGCACTGCATGTGTCTAAGGAACAAGTGAAAATCAGCATCTGCACATAGTTTTAAAAAAAAAATCAAGTATTCCTGCACCCCTAAATCACCTCAAGAATGGAAGATTCCATAATTGTTCCTTTCATCCTTCCTCCCTTTCTTCACATGCTGTAGAAATATCCTGGCTTATTTAACACCTTCTCTTTCTATCCACTTTTCCATGCATACACTCAAATGCAGATTCCTGTATTGTCTTCTAGCTCAATTTAAAAGCACTTTCATTGCCCTCAAAAAAATGCACATTCAATTCATGTTCATGATAGATTTTAGCCTTAAAGCAATATTTAAATTTGTCAGCACTGAAGGGTCCAGTTTCTAAAATATAAAATTTTCCACTCATTCAGCATATACCAACTTCCAAAGCCTTGATTTTATTGGCAGGTTTATCAGACACATGATGGCCTTATGAGATCACCACAGCTATACGGTAGACAACTTTCAAGCCATGAACACCTTTTAGGTACATCTTACTTGCAGAAAAGTACTTTGTTGCAATACTAATATGAGCAGAGTGCTGTGTCCAATTATGCAAGGATCATTTAACCTGCCGAAGCATTTCAATTATATGTAAAAAAAAAACCAACCAAACAGTAAATTATTTCCTTTGTTTGCTAATTCTAGCAAATGCACACTCACAAATGTCATAATATTTGTCTTGGTTTGAAAAGGATATGAGATTTTTGGGATGCTGTGGTCAAACCAATGGGCACTCGTATTTGAATATTAGCACCTGGTGTGGCCACTGAGGACATGGATACGCCTCTGAGAAAACAGGGGGCTAAAAGCAGAGAACTCCCAGGGGGAAGCTCTCTTGGGTTCTGTCCAGTCCGTGAGGGAGGTCAGAGCTCCCCTGCCCGGCTGCAGGCTGGGAGAGGGGAAGCCATGCGGCCCGGTGAGGTAGGCCGGGCCTTGGACAGAGAAGGGAGGTGAAGGCCCCTGCAGGATGGAAGGGTGGAGGAGCACCGAGAGGCATCGGGCAGCCACCCACCCACCAGGAGAGAGAGAGAGAGAGCGAGAGAGGGAGAGAGCTGGTGTCTGTGTGTGTGCCACCTTCAAATTTGATAGCAGGCTGGCGGAGAAGGAGAAGGGAGGAATGCAGGTGAGAAGCTGCCCAGCAGGGCAGCCATGGGAGTTCTAGACAGGCAGAGCCTGAGATTTTTAACCCTTTTCTTGGATGATGGAAACCTTACAAATGCTGATCCTCCTGGAGCTGAATGAGAAGAGAGATAGAGATGAGATAAGAGGAAATGGGCTATGAGAGAAGTTGAGAAGAATCTTAGGTGGGAGGAGATGATGGAGTGGCCTTTGGGTGGGCTTTTCTTGTATAGCCATGGACAGAACCATTTTTCCTGTGACACAGAGACTGCATTTAGGGGGAGGCAATGGCTTGGAGCCAAGAGAGTGCAGTGATGTTATGTGAAGGAGTGCATGAACAGAGACAAGGGGTGAGGAGGGTGGTGATGCCCTCCGTCTTCAGGGAAGAAGAAGATCTCTGATTTTGAGACCCCTCGGCCCCAGGGGGTGAAATCTGGGGGGGACAGGTGTCCCAAAAGTGACACTGTGGTTTTTTTTGGAACTGGACAAAGCGCCCTTAAAAGGGGAACCCTAGAAGCAGCTCTGGTCCATGCTCAGTGGTGAAAGCACTGGACATGGAAGGAAGATGTCACCATGGTAAATGATCTCCAGGTGGTGCCACGTGTGACAGGAAACACAAGAGGCCTCAGCTGTGTTTCCAGGGGAAGCCTTTGGCACAAGAGGGACTCCTTTTTCCTTGATGAACTGAGAATTGATTATCTAAAGGGTGGTGATGGACTGAGATTTGATGATCTAGAGGGGTGGATGTATTGGAAATTTGTTGGGGGGAGGAGAAATATTTTTGGAAGGTTTTCATTCTGAGTTCTGTGTGCTTTCTCTTTTATATAGTTGTAGGATAATAAAGTTTTTCTTCTTCATTCCTAAGTTGGAGCCTGCTTTGCTCTATTCCTGGTCACATCTCACAGCAGACACCAGAGAGCATATATGTTCATGGGGGCACTAGCATTGTGCCAGTGTCAAGCCATGACAATTACAAAACCAGAACGTATACTGTTTTACAGTTAATCAAAACAATTAAGAAATCAGCAGCTGCAAACACTGATAGTCTCATACCAATATGATTTGGAATGTGACATTATTATATTGCCAGTGAGTTACAGGTTTTAACACACAAAAGCACACAGATTTTCATAGCCAGGAATGTTGTTCTAACCTTTTTTGGGATTCTGCAGAGTTCACATTCCTGCAAGGAGCGTTGGCCATATCAGAAATATTGATCCATGCTGTTTCCATGTCTATTAGATCAGGGCTGTATATGCCCTGAAAGCTGAACATAATAATCTTTACAGCAGAAAAAAACATTTTGTTGGAACAAAAATTTTTTCCAACTTAAAAAAAAGCTTTGACCTGATTTTCAATAGCTGACATGTATCCAGAAAGAAAAACGGGAGAAAAACATACAGAACAAGACAACAAATTCACTGATTTCCACATGATTATGAACTCATAGTATAATTGTGTGTACACTATTAGAACAACATCTAATTGCATGTTTATATCATTCATACTTTTTTTTGGTGCTGTAAAATAAATCAACGATATCCAAATTCACAAATCCAATAAGAAATTATAAAGGAAGGCAATATTTCTAAAAAATAAAATTTTATCTATCTCTGTAAAATATAGGTTATGACTGATTTTTTTTCCAACTTGTTCAAATAATTTCATTTCAATAACTTTGATCCTTTATATTTTGCTTAAGATGAAGCATTGAATGATGATGGCAGGACAATGAGACAGTATTTGTCTGTGGTCAGCCTGTTCAAGTGCTTATGGAAGCACTCCTTTCTCTCCATCTTAGCTCAGTGAAATGCAGGAAATAATCTTGTACTAAGAGAATTCCTAATGAGGATTTATATCACACAATATTTAAGTCATCAAAGCACATTTTGTTGCTATAGTAACAATAATCCTCCACACACAATATGTAAAGAAATTTGTCTAAAATAATGCATTCCGTATTCATCATAGACATTGGCAGGTAATCTTTTCAACTGTCTAGCTGTCCCTGTGTTCAGAAGAATTTTATTTTAGTTTTTTAAAGGAGCATCTCCTTTAGAAGAGGTGAGAGCAACTGCTTATTTTGCTATAAAAACACTTTATAGCTCAATAAACTGGTTAATTAAATTCAGCAAAAACCTGGACTAAGAGCATCTCAGAACTTAAAAGGTATGTCAACTGTATGACATCCAAAGACTAAATTGCTGTTTCTAATGTTCACTTTACTATTACAGATTATAGTGGAGCATTGATGAAAAATATGGAAAGCATCAGGAGCAAATGACAGTATTTCATCAAGTACAGTTGGCATTTTCTCAGAAGCATAAGAGAGTCAGGAGCTCCCTCTGGAAGAACATGGTGTGTTTGATGAAGGGAGACTACTGGGAAATTGGTGAAGTTCTGAATTTAAAATGCTGTACCAATTCCACAATAATTCCCTAAGTGAATATTCTTATTTTCCATTGAGCACTAAAGATATTTAGCAAAGTCAAATGCCACATCAAGATGATTTAAAACTCTGTGTGTACTGCTTCCCTGACACAACATCAGCAAGGAGAAGGTATAGTAGAGAGTCATTAGTGGGACTGGAAAAGCTGGGAGTGACAAAAGGTCATAATTCTTTAACACCCCAGTGAATAGGAGAGGCAAACAACATATGTCATGTCAGAAGCACATGAGGGGGCAATTTTGCCCAGGCATGCAGGGAGGATGCTAAAATCTGCAGGTAGGTGCACACCTCAGGTAATTGCTTAGTGCTCTAGGTCTCTGCCATAATGGTTAACACTCAACTTAGAACCAAAACTGTTCTGTTTTCTGAGACAGAAAACTTCTGTTTCCTGAGAGTATGATGCTTCTGCTCAGATAGGACTGGTAAGGAAGGAGATGCCTGTACAGATGGTAGCTTGCAATAGATGTCCAGTTACTCCTCCTGGAGAAAAGGCAGTACCTGCACAGCATACACAGGTTGATAACCTGCTGCAGCACGCAGCCAAATTACAGGGGATCGTTAATAAGCTGTGCAGTGTTAGAGAGGCTGAAACAGAGATGGACATGTGGCTTCAGAACCATATACCTATAATGGATACCACTGGGCAAAAGGCACCTTGGACCCTGATGACCTAAAAAGCAGGGCTCCAATTCAACCTCCACCCTCCAACATCCAGACCAAAATCAGATACTATGTTTTAAAAGCTTTAGATGTTTATGAGCAAGACCAACAAGGAAAATCTGCACTAGCAGTGCATGGTGGTTACTGTAAAAAGAAAATCTGAATGATCATAATGGGTGACTGATCATGATGGGCCATTGAGGGACTCATCTGCTGGCCTGATATTCACAAGAAATATGCTGCATACTGTGGGATAGGATTCATGATGTTTTGAGAAGGCAGGAAACCTTCATGAATGGAGGGCACTCCCAGTAAATCTCAAATGCAAGAAAGAAATTTATGAGATATGGAAAAAGGGACAGCCCACACGGGAAGACTAAAGGAAGATCGTCAGGGTCTGCAGGGATACCATGAGAAAGGCCAAGGCTCACTTACAGCTGAGACTCACAAAGGACATCAAGGACAACATGAAGGGCTTCTCCAAGTAGTTCAGCAGTAAAAGAAAGAATAGGAAAAATGTGGGGCCACTGCTGAAACAGATGGGCATCCTGGTAACAGAAGACACTGAGAAGGCAGGAATCAATGAATGCCTTCTTTGTCTCAGTCTTTACTGCTGAGGTCAACCCTCAGGAGTCCCAGACCTTGGACATAAGAGAAGGCAAGAGAAAGGAAGAATTCCAGTTGTTCAGAGAGTTGGGTTAGCAATTGGCTAGGCAGTTTAAATACCCATAAATCCATGGGCCATGATGGGCTGCACCCATGGGTGCTGAGGCAACTGGGAAATGTGTATCTGCCAGTCTCCATCAGCTTTGAAAAAGTATGGAGAATGGGAGAGGTGTCTGATGATTGAAGGAAGGCCAGTGTTACTCTCATCTTCAAAAAGGGCAAGAAGGGAGACCTGGGAAACTACCTGCCAGTCAACCTCACCTCCATCCCTGGAAAGATGATGAAACAGGTCATTCTGGAGGTCATCAACAAGCATGTAGAAGAAAAGCAGGCCATCAAGAGAAATCAGCATGGATTCACCGAGAGGAAGTCACGCTTGACCAATCTGATAACCTTGTGTGAAGACATGGGAGGATGGGTTGATGAGTGGAGAGCAATGGATGTATACCTGGACTTCAGCAAGGCTACTGACACTGTCTCCTTTAACATCCTCATCCTAGGTAAGCTCAAGAGCTGTGGGTTAGATGAATAGGCAGTGGGGTGGATCAAGTGGTGGCTGAGTTCAGAGGATTGTGATCAGTGGAGTAGAATCTAGTTGAAGGCCAGTAGAAAGGGATGTTCCCCAGGGATCAATACTGGATCTAGTCATATGCAATATTTTTATCAATGAGCTGGATAAAGGGATAGAGTGTACCTTCAGGAATTTGCTGATTATAGCAGACTGGTAGGCATAATTGGTCCATCTGAAGGGTGTGCTGCCATTCAGTGGGATCTTGATAGGCTGGAAAGTTGGGTGGAGAGAAACCTAATGAGGTTTCTCTAACAAGGGCAAGTGTAGGGTCCTGCACCTGCAGGGAGATAACCCCAATTACCAGTACAGGTTGGAGGATAACCTGCTAGAGAGCAGTTCTGTTGAGAAGCTGACCATGAGCCAGGAGGGCTATCCTAGGGTATCTGAGGATACCCTAGGTACATCGAGAAGACTGCCCAGCACGTCAAGGGAAGTGATTTTTCCCTCTACTCAGCCCTAGTGAGACAGCATCACAGATGTTGTGTCCAGCTCTGGGCTTCTCCATATAAAAAAGATAAGGAGTTACTGAAGACGGTTCAGCAGAGGGCCACAAAGATGATAAGGGGTCTGGAGCATCTCTCTTATGAGGAGAGAATATGGGAGGTGACCAAAAGACTGAGAGAGGATCTCATTAAAGCATAAAAATATTTCAAAGGTGGGTGCCAAGAGGATGGTGCCAGATTCTTTTCAGTGGTGCTTAGAGACAGGAAAAGGAGTAATGGCCATAAAGTTAAATGCAAGAAGTTTCACCTCAACATGAGGAAGAACCTCTTTACATTGAGGCTAGCAGAGCACTGGCACAGGCTGCCCAGGGAGGTTGCAGAGTCTCCCTCTCAGAGACATTTAAAACCTAGGTTGCACTCCTATGTAACCTGCTCTAGGTGACCCTGCCTTGGCAGGGGGGGCTGGACTAGAAAATCTCTAGAGGTCCCTTCTAACTAACAATTCTCTGATTCTAAAAAATATATATGTCTTGTGGAGCTACTCATAGCGATGGATGTACAATCAAAAAGATGTGGAGACCACTGTCATAGATTGCACACTTTTGCAAATGCAAAATAGCGAACCAATGCTTTAAAATGACCCAATATGATTCAGAGGTAAATAAAAGACAAACTTGCTGTTTCACACTGCTTCCGCTGTTCTGACAGGATTATTCTTTATACAAGCACAGTCCTAGATAGTCCTTGGGGCTATTTAAAAACAACAGAAAAACTAAGTGTACTCATTTAATCTGAAAGATGTGCTTATTGTTATTAAATGTCTTTTCTACAGGAGTCCAACATAAAATCTATATGTCATAAAAATTGCAGGGATGTGAAGATGAGAGGATTTAAAAGGATCTCAGAAGAAATGCAGGAAGTTTAAGAACCATCTGCCTAGTAGTCAAATTTCCCAAGACAACATAAACTAGGAACTATACAGACTTGATTCTCAAAAAAGTAAACAGTGGCAAAAGTTATCATATTTCTGCTTAGACAATTTAGTTATATAATTCCATGTTTCAGTAACGTCTATTCTTGCTTGAACACAATTTTACCATTGATAAACAGGCAACTACTTTGGGAAATCTGATTCTGAACTTTTATCTTATCTGGGGGCCAGGCTCTGAATTCCTTGAAAGCAGTATGAGGAAGAGGTACTCGAATTAGATGAATTTTTTATAAGAACAAAAACTTGAAAAGGGAGTTTTGGAGGAAGTAAGGTATTGTAAGAAATGAGATCAAACATAGCAAATATTCTTGGATAAAAAACTCAAATATTTCAATATGTTTGATTTCATTATGGCTTCAGTATTGCTTTGCTGTCTATTCTAGGTAATTTCGAAACCCTTCCCTTCTTAACCTATCATTTCAGAACAATGGCTTTTATTTCAAAGTTGTCTGGCAATTTAAAAGAATGGATTTTTTTTTTCCCAAAAGTGAATAATTGATGTATTAAATACCAAGTTTGAATTGTTTTTATTAGACCCAAGTATGTCTAAATTAATATTATTAGAATATTAATATTATTAGAATTCTGCATGATAGCTTAAACCTTGTTGCAAATTTCCTGCAAATTCTCAACATGGCTAAATTCACCTCTAATATAAAAAAGACACCCTAAATTTAATAATTAATCAGAGAGGTTAAATGGGCCATTAAAAAAAATTCAGTTTGCTGTTAGTTTTGCTGGGATCATACTCACCTACAAAATTGTTTGAGTGATCTTATGGGGTTGAAAATAATCCTTCTCAATGAATAGCTGATTTTTGTTGGGATTAGTAATTGTAGAATTTAATGTATTTTATATGGGTTTTGAAAAATTCCTGAACAAAATCAGCCTCTGGAGAAGTTCACATATTAAATATAGAACAAGTTTCAAAAAAATAAAGAAAGTGCAATTCCTACTTTCAAATGAAATATCTTCTGCCTTCTCTTATCCTTGACCATTTAAAAACCTTGTATTTTCATAGTTTCATAGCACAGATGAATACTAGTGTCAGGATAAATGAGTCCTATCAATATAATAGAATTTATGGGAGTCTCAGATGAGTCCTTGAAGAAAAATTTTCTGCAAGTGTAGTGGCTTTGAGAGAAGGAATTGCACACTGAGGCACCTTCAGCTTCTTTCTCTTACCTGAAGGGCTTCCTGGAAATTCTTCCTTTCAGCAATCCATCATAATCCATGCATATATGAAACTCTCAAACAGATTGTAGTGATTTTTCTTTCTTCATAGACCAGCACACTTTTGAGGGAAGGGAGGGTGTTGTGCTGAATAAAGCATCTAAGTAGTTGTTATTAGCAGAATTGTTAAAATATTCATTGTAGTGTAGTTCCAGAGTACTTAACTTGGCCTAAACATTATTAACCACAATCCTCAGTACAAGTTTGACCTACAAAGCAGCCTGGGGGAAAAGAAAATTTGAAATACCCAACATTATCAATATTTTAAATATACAAGGTATTAATGTTTTAACACATGCTTTAATGCTGTTTTTTTCACATGGACAAAAGCTATTCTGCATCATACATGTACATCACGAGACCTTAATGGTCTCAGGTGGGACCCACATGGTGGAAGCACATATTCCCTTGCAGCTCTTGCTTTTAAGTAAGCACAGAATAGGGACAGAAGCCCAATATCAGGGAACAGAGGAATCCAGTCAACCATGAGCAAGGTGCCTACACCTACGGAAGCAAAGACAGGCTGAGCCTCTCCAAAAGGCACTGCAATATGTCCAATTTTAGAGAAGCTTCTGGTTGTCTGCTGTAGCAGGAGGTAGCAATGGTGGTGAGGAAGAGCCTACAGAATGCAGCTGGATCTGTGGGGCATGAAATCTCACTATACTTACAGATCATTACAAGTATTTATTTTGTCTGTGTAAATTGCAAATAAAAGTAATTGAAAATAACAATGCTTAGGTTTTCCATATAAGTTCATGGAAACCAAGCATACTTCCAAAGTAAATAAATATCATAATCAGAGAACATAAGTGGTTATAGGACTGAAGGCTGACCTTAAATGTCCTCCTTGATTCTCATTTATAGTTAAGTTATACAATAGAAGAGTGGCCTCTAACTGAAATATTAAGTCTAAAAAATATGTTTTATTACACATTTTGGGGCATTTCGTTAATAAGGTGCTAATCAGCTACTTTAGATTGACTCAACTCCACTCCATGCTTTGTCTTGAAAAGCAGAGGAAAATGCTGTCTATTCCTCCAGGAGCCCTTCCATTTCGTCACTAATTGTCGTCCATAATTGTCACCCCAGACTCCCACATCCAAGTTCAACAAGTACAAAAAATATGATACTGACAGATTACATGAAATTGAATAAGTAAAATGGACTAGAAAATAAATAATATACTGACTCCCTTTTTCAAAAAATCACCTTGACCCATGACTTCTGCGTAATTGAGCCATTAAGCATAGTCATGCCCCTTCCTGTGACAAGAAAACAAATACATTTCTTAAAATGACTTTTAACTGCATCTTTCTTCAAGAGCAATACACATTAAATTTTCTTCTACGCTTGCACAGGAGGGACACTTCAACATATATGTTGCATCAAATATTACCAACAGCCTTGCCTGTCTATTGTAGAAAGATGCAATGGAGCTCATGCTGCAGCAATACTGATACAAAATACTCAGTTTCACCTAGCCTCATAAAGCAGAGGTGGGTGACACAAAAAAAATTACACTATTACACTGACCATAGGTATTGCATTATGTCCCCAGTCATTAAACACATAGCATGCATTCCTATTATTGACAAAAAAATTAGTACTTCTATGTATCAGGCAATGGTTCACACACCAGAATTTTATAAAAAAGAAGCATTTTTCAGAAAAAGTTTCTCTAATGCAGATATCTCCTCTCCTCAACATTTGTTTTACTGGATTATTTTAGCAAAGTCGTCTAAATATTCACTAGAAGCTTCATGCCTTTGAGTGTATCCAAAGAAAATTATCTGAGAAAAACAGAAGAAACCAATGCACTATTCCACAAGAAAAAGGAGATAAAATTTCAAAATTACAGCTAAATTAAGGATAGTATTGTAACAACAGCTAAACCAATGCAGCAATCTAAGCCAATTTAAGTGTTCTATTATGCAAAACTACAGCCATTATAAAAGAGAAATAAAAAACTGTTGTTCACACAGTTAAGCTGTGGTTCTGTCACATCAGAAAATTGTGATACATGAGCAGTTTTCAAATTATGTCAGTCAGGACAGGAATTTAATTTAAAATATCTAGCACTAGGACGGTAGAGACAAAGGTCCTGATCCCAAACTGCTTGACCTATTTCTCAACAGCATCTTTCAGACTCCATTCTTTGCACTATGTGCCTGATGCAGCAAAACACCCACTTCATTTCAAACATGTGGCCATCTTCCCTGCAGTCAACAGACTGCTTACTTCACAAGTGCCTTTCTAAATCAGTCCTGGAGGATTGGGCCTTTGCCTGAATGCTCTGAATATTCCCTGAATAGTTTCTTACTAGTCAAGCAAATCTCTGCTCACTTTTGTGGTAAAAATTCCACTTACAAAATGGCATAGTATCAAGGATGTAATTTTCACTGCATTGTCTGATTCCATAGCTTCTGTCCTTTGTATCACTGGTCACCTGTACATGCTCTGTAATTATGATAAAATGCTTTTTCATTTGCAAATAAGAAAGTAGAATTGTAACCTATATAGTTCATTGCTTTAAGTGAAATGAATATCAGATCTTTAAAATGGAGCAGATTAAAAATTTCAAGATTAAAATTTTTGAATTTATACAGTATTTTTTCTGATTCTGCTTTCTTTCTAAAAGAAGCAGAAAAACTACTGTGATTTCCCCAATAACTTGAATAATTGCATAAAAATGATCTTATAGGACATCCAGCGTTGAATGCATTGTGAATGGAGAAGATGCCTGTCAGAAATGGAGAGCACTGAAAGTACAATCATAACATCTGAATTTCAGTTTTACATTTGTGATTCTTAATTACTTATTTCCTCCATGCAGTTCCTAGTCCTACCCAACCCCATCGGTTTCTTTACAGTCCAGAAAGGGTTTAAATGTAGTAAAAGGATAAGAAGACAGCGGTACCTTCTTCTTAGAAATCTTCAGGCATTCTGTAAAGGACAGCTTCCTGATCTTACTGATTCATCAGATTCTTCAAAATTCACGTACAGTTTGGAGGGTGGATCATATATATTATCATTTTATTTAGGGATCAAACTTTGACCATTCCTAAGGTGACCTTCTGGTTTGTGGATCATGGTCATCAAATAACACTATGAGCCTTCACAGCAGATTACTCTGGAACAAAGACAGTGATACTATGTTCCTCTTAAGCATGTGTTCTGAAAAGATTGACAATACATGACATCCACAAAAAATATCTGTGTCAGACACACAGCAGCTAACAGGGGAACAGCTAACTGAAGCTGAACATTATGAGATGCATAAAAATGAAGCTTATAATTTTATCAATTTTGTCTTTCATCTTTGATGCGCTTAAAGGTTTTATTTTCATCCTGACTCCATGGCATATTAGCATCCAGTCAACATCAAAAAAAGTGCTTGTCATTAAATATTAAATTCCTTAAGGGGTAAATCTGTAAGTCTTTAATTTCTTTTTAGTTTTTCCAGCTGAAGCTGGCACCACTCAAGGCTAGAGAAGCGCTTGAAATCCATAAATTGAGATGAAACTAATGAGAGTTGAAAAACTTGAAAAAGGACTGTTTAAATAAAGCCCTGAGGAAGAAATTGTATGAATATGCCTACATTAGACAACACAGTACTATTCATAATGAACTGGGTTTTACACCAGACGAAAATAATAGAAACATATCATGGTTTGGGTTAGAAGGGATCTTTAAAGATCATCTAGTCTAGGCCCACCTGTTATGAGCAGGATCATCTTTCATCAGATTAAAAAACTTTTACTGGGACAGTATTGCAGACATCACTTCATCTGCAGTCTGGCTCACCATGTGCCTATCAATCCATCTGGGAAAATACACTAAACATTTTCAGAACTATTTGAAGGTTGAAACATTTTATAGAGCTTAAAAAAATAGCCCATGCATCAAGCAGTATTGACTGCATAGATGTTGTTTTAAAGTTTTGCACTCCAGTGGATTCTTAACTTTTGAAAAAGACTTTTCATGGCTTAAAAGCAAGTTCTTGCCATCGGCCTTTCTTTGCATTATATAGATTGCTGTAACTTCTGTGCACAGTGAGCCAGAATGTGACATCTTTCTTTTTTCTTCCTACAGTACTGGACTACAAGTCTCTTCCCTTATAATACTAGAACACCTTTACTTCAGTTTATTTTAAACACTCTGTCAATGGGGAATAGCACAATTTTCTCAACATAGCATAATTTCTAGCATAATTTTTTCATTACTTTCTCAATCAATTTTTTCAATATGATAGCTGAGCTGGACATCTTTGTAAACAAGGCAGAAAGTAACCTTTTGTGTAACAATTTTTGAAGCAGTCTGTCAGAAATGAGCAGGAGAAAGGCACAGGTTGTAATTACAGCAGTATCTAATGTGATGAGTTTTAAAATTCTCAATAATATTATAATGGGTCAATAATTTTGCTACTGGTCATCAATTGCTCTATGAGACCCAAGGATCCTATTTAGTTTCAGCAACAGAGAAGCTGTGCCATCTGGAGACACCTCTGTAACTTTCTGAGTTTCCAATACATATACTGTATCTAGAAAGCGAGCGTATATGTCACAGAGCGTAGATAATCTACTACTGCAGACAATGAAAAGCAAATTATGACTGTTTGTCCTAAGGTGACATTATGATGCTTGTATCCCCATCCTTGTGTTCTGTTTATGCTGGGTATTATGTTCTGTGCCTTCAAGGCTGGCTCTGAAGAGTGAATGTTTTGTTTTGGTTTTGTTATCAGCCACTCCCCCACAGCTGGCAAGACACAGAGACAGGGCAGTACATAGTGTGGCTTTTGCTTTTTCCTTGGCTTTTCGCTTTGCTCTTGCTTCTGCTCTGCTCCTGCTTTGCTCCTGCTTTTTGCTTCTGCTCATTAGTTAGTCGCTAAGCAGTCCAAATTTTTTCCTGGACTGTTTCTCCTTTCCTGTTTTTTGGACCTACTCTAACCTGCTCCAGACTGGGACCTGGGAAACACCGAGAGTTTGCACTTTGTGGCCTGCAGCAGCCATTCCCAGGGCCAGAGGGACTGATAACAGAGTGACCACTCCCAGGAGAGACTTTCTGAATTTGTCATCTTTTGCAGAGTGATGAAAGAGTGTTGTCATCCAGTATTGTTCATTTTGTGTGCTGGGGGGTGCTGTGCCTGTTAAAGAAACAGGTTCTTTCCACTTCTCTCTGAGGAATCCTTCCTAAGCCACTTGGGGAGAGGGGCTGCGTGGGTTTGCTTTCTGGAGGGGTCCCCTTTGGAGGTTTTCTCCCAAACTTGCCCTAAACCAGGACACTGTTTCATGGTATCTTTTTCAAGAAAACACAACTTTTGACACAACTTGAGGCTGAGAAATACTCATCTACAATCTCATGTAAAGGTATACTCAGACCCGGGTTAGCAAGCAGCTGCTAAATGAAACAGAAGTATAGTTTTAAAAGGAATAAGACTAAGCTCATGGAATTATTTAAGAGCCAAACCACAACTAAATGTTGTCAATTATAAGTTTAAACTTCAGTTTTAACACTGAAGTTTACACACCTCCACTGATTTTCACTCTTGTTATCAGTGAATCTTAAAGGGAAGACCAATAGCGCCTTCTAAATAGCAATACAATGTAATTTGCATTATATTGTTACAATGCAGTCACAGTGCTTGCATACCATAGCTGAAACATCTCTTCGCAGAGATGAGAGGATTTTGACCAGGCCACAGCATTTGAGTTTGTGAAAGGCCTTAAACCAATGTATTTCTCAAAAAATGAGTACCACTGGTGTTTCCAGTATAGAAAAATCCTGAAAAGTCTTGGGATCACCAATTACTTCAGTCCTTTAAGGAGAAACAAAAGATGAAGACTAAGGCTTTCCTGTCTTCCTATCTGTTGGTAGATAAATCCCACCTATATAACTTAATAAAGATATTACAGAAATGCAAAGATAGATATCATCTTCATGCATTTTAGATGAAAGAGTTGTTGAATAAATAGATAATGACTTAGTGGAAGAAGCAAGGAGAAACCAATTCCTTTTTCTGTAGGAAATCATGGGCCAAAAATACCCCACTTACTGGCTCAACAGCTTTCTACTTCTTCCACAGCCTTGGTAGAACAAAAGTCTACCTAGTTAAGCTAGACCCAAAACTCTCACCATGCTGCATGTTAATGCGACCTCCTCCCCCAAAAATTTGATGCACGGCCTCTCTTTGGCCCTGCTTTTGTATGAAAGTTCTATTTTGCACTAACTCGAAACTTGAAGCAATTCTGTCATTTTTCTCCAAACTGATCTGAAAACTGGAACCCTTTAGGTACAGTCAAGAGTACTGTACCTAAGTACTTTCCACATCAAGAATGGGTACAAGCAAGAGCTAGGAATGAGGAAGACCAACACAGCTTCTGAGGACAGCCACAATGAGTGAGTATGAAGGAACCTTGCTGATTAAAATGTAGGCAGTTGCAAAATTAAGAGGAAATTTTGGTAACTTCTGTGCTTAAGGATTTATACCTAACACCTCCAAGTTCATTTGAAAATGCTAGTTAGAGAATTTCAGCCCACAGTATCTTAATTCACTTAGAATTTCCACTGAATTATGTACAGTTACACCAGATGTACCAGTATGGGGATAGCATCCTAGTGCATGTACTATAAAAAATTGCCAAGAGTTTCTCTGTTCTACTTTTGTCAGAACCTGAAATTTCTTATTCATTTCTCTTTTGACAGATGCTTTTTCTTTTCAGAAAATGCACTGCAAGAATTCAACTTCAAATGGCAGAAAGAGGAAATTGTTACTGAGTAGCAATAGTCATAGCAGTACACTACTAGTAACGTCTTTTCTCAATAAATAGATTGCCTGCATATATTTAAATGTCCATGCATATCCACACAGTCATACCACTTACATAATTAGTCATGTCTTTGTGTTACTTTTCCTTAAAAAATTGCTTTTGACATTGTGTCACTAAGTGACTAATTAATTAGTCATAAGTACTCTGTCCCCTCAAGATATTATTGTTTACTAAGATGATCATCTGGCTAGGAAGACACAAACCATGTATGTTTGGTCATTATATGATAGTTGACACTGAAGGTCAAAACTGAACTAGAATTCTAGAGGGTGAAAAGTCTGCCTTGATCATTAATTTAGGATATAATCTGGGAACAGTAAATTATGTTATTTATGCTCAGCTTCCCTATCTGCAAAGCCAGGATACTAACACTGCTAAAACCTGTCAGAGTTCCTCCAATTCATGTTAACAAGGACCTGAAAAGTCAACCATCTGTCAGGAATCAAAAATTTACAACTAATTATGACTTCAGTAATACCATCAACAGCACATAAGTGCTACAAGTAGGTCACACAGATAATAGCCAATGTGTCACAAACTCTCAAAGACTATATGCAGTATAATTCTATTTAAGTTAAAAAAGGATTGAGCAGAGAAGCAGATCAAGGCTACACAGTAATGCAGCAACTATAGGCACAAGACCAGCAATGACAAATCAGGAGCCCACAAGCAGAGCAAGACTGGAGACAGTAAGAGCTTAAGTAAGAGTATAGTAATTGATTGCTGTAATTTCTTCTACATGTTAACTCCAGGATGCAATCAAGAAAAAAGGAAAGAAAAAAACTTATCTTTGATATAGAGATGCAGCAATTCATAGAAGCATAACCAGAAGGGATTGTTGTAGTCTGAGGATAATAGGAACTAAATTAATATCTCTTTCATGTTAAATGTTCTTGCTGCAGATTTATAAGCTTTCGTAAAAAGCTCTAAGCATTGTCTTAAAACATAACAGTGATTAATATGTGATCCAGAAAGCATAAAAATCTAAGCATGTGCTGATCACTTTGTAAGCACATTAGCTGTTTTAGTGACATTGTTCATATGTTAATGTTATGATGGTAATGCATGAGCATCACTTCATGGTCATAACAGGTGATGCATTGAAATAACCGTATACTGCTCCTTCATTATTCTTTCTCCAGTACTCACAAAATCTTTATATCTGGAAAAACCTTTCCAAATTTTCTTCTGCAAAATTATAAATATTTAAGAATCTATTTTTGTCTGCATTCTCTTTTTCACTGATGAAAAATAAAATGTAAAATCTTTTGTAGTGTATGTATAATGAAAAAAAATAAAGACATTGGGCATTAGTTGGATTTTTTCCCTACAAAAATATATACTTTTTCAATGCAGAAGTTTTAATATTAAAAAGATTTTACCATGAAAAAGGTAATTTCTTTTGGAAACTTCTTTCAAAACAAATTTACTGTAGAGTAATTGTTAGGTAGAAATTAGTTGCTAGATTAAATGAGCCTTGCTTGGTCGTATCCTATGCAAGCTGTTACAGCTCCAGAGCTCAGTCCCCAAGGGGACTGGGTGCTAGAAGCCAGCTTGCTCTCAGACCAAGGCCGCGGGTTAGCCCCTAGCAAGCAGGGAGATATTCAGCTCTTAGTGATTAGGCAGCTCTTGTGATTTCAGCTTTGCTTGCTAGGTAGCTTTTCCCTTGGCCTAAGGCTCCAGCAGACGGTAGAGAGAGGAGAAGGAGAAGACGCTGGCTGTTCCACGAGTATGGCTTTATTGTAGGGGTCCGTGAAGGGTCTCAGCTCTTCTTCTTCCGAGTTAGTAGGGGTACAGTATGCTACTTTTATACCCTTGGCCTGGATCCAATCCTGACCAATGGCAAAGGTGTTAGAGTGACCATAAGTGACCAATAGTAGGGTTTAACACAATATTGCCTTACATGGCTATAGGGATAAGGTACAAGGCGGATGTCCCTGGAGACAGGAAACTTCTTTGCCGCTGTGTCAGCATTCTATTCTCCAAGGGGCCCTGGCTAAACCTGAGGGGTTTACTACACTAGATTATGTTGGTTTTTGGCCCAGCCAGCCTACATGTGGGAAAACTTAGGATAAATTAATTGAAAATTCAGAATTATTTTCAGGGTCCTTCCTTCTTTGTCAATGTAATAAATACAGAACAGTTTTTAAAAACAGACCTCATCCTTGTATTTTCCATCTGTCTGGAGCTGCTGCCTCCAGCCGGCTGCAGTTGAAGTGTAATTCTGCATGATATTTTATCACAGATGAACCTCAAAGAAGTTAGGAATTTGGTTCATATAAATTCAGATGCACTGCTGAAAATTCTGATCCAAAAACCAGGTTGATACTGCATTTCCTTCATGAGCTTTACAGCATATCCTGGATTTAAATGGCTTATATGTTTCTGCCAATGTATTTCCCACAATCCTTGCAGAGACATGCATTCTTTGTCCCCACGCAGCTCAGGTGCGGTGTTTAGAGGCTATACACAAAGTCTGAAGTGCACCTGTTGGACCTCAATACAAAAGATTGTGCCCTCCTAGAAGGCAGAAATGCACTTTTAATGAGCTCTGACTCCAAATAGAATATGACCAAAAAAAAATTTCCACTGTAATTATTCAAAATTGTCAGGTTGTAAAAGGATGAAAAGTTTACTCTTTAGAATAAGCAATGAGGCCACTTTTGAGGTTAAGACTTCTGGGAATTTTGGAAAGTGATTCAGCTTCCAAAATCATTGATACCTTCCTTTCTTTGAACTAAGCATTTGCTAAATAGTACAGGAGAGTTATTGTCCACTGGGGAGCATGTTAAGATTGCCTAATTAATCTCCCCAGTAACCTAAACTAGATCTGGGTCCTTAGAGACACAAGGAAAGCAAAGTCAAACAATGTGATCGCTCTCTTTCTTTGTCTCTCTGTATCCTTTTTTGAGAAATTATTTAAATTATGAGAGACTATTTTAGGTCACTGATGGAAAGCTAAATTGGTTCTTCACGCTTAAGACTCCTTCTGTTAATCCCCTTTACAAAACGTATTTTTAGCATGCCTCAAAAAAAAAAAGCCTCTAATTGCAAATGTTCTGCACTCTGAATTTGGTACAGATTTTGCTGTTACATGCTGGTTGACTAAAGCTAGAAGCTTGGTAATTTTGTAAAAGAAAATGTGTTAAACTTTTTAACCTTCCAGCTGTCCTTTTTTTGTTGAGCGTAAAAATTTTTCATAAACAAACATAAAGTTTCCTTTCATCTGGAATAGAATACTGGTATTTCACTGGAAACTAAATCAAGGTTTGTTGTGGGATATTTTTATTGCTAGTGTGATACACTGATCTGTATGAAATACAGAAAAACAAAATTCAGTTAAGACTCTAACATGTTTGTAGCTCAAAATCCATCATGTTTATGCTAAGGCTAAATAATACATTAAAAAAAAAAATAAAAAGAAAAGAACACTTTCTTGGATATTTGAAATTCTGCATAGCTGTTTCCATAGGCCCCTGTATTGTCCCAGGCAGTTCTACCATCTGGCTGATTTGCCCAGATCAGGAGCAGGGGCACATTATATTTGCTTTGTATGAAGAGTGGCATCCCCAGAAAGTGATGCAGATGGAGAGTTGCCTAAGAAGAAGACCAGTTTATACAGTGCACGCTTGCCTGCGTGTGCAATTGCAATTTAATTTTACATTAACGCAGAAAGAGATGAAATAGTAAAATTGTGTAATAAAAACTTATTTTGGAAAAATCTCTTGTCTGAACATCCAAGAGGCAATCCAGATGGACAAAGGAGTCCAGGAAATCTAGTCATGCTTCCAAAAGGAAGTCTGAAAGGCTGTCCCCACTTACTGAAAGATGAGCTGTCAGAGAAGAAGACCAGCCAGGCTGAACAGAGGAATTTGACTAGAACTCAAAAGAAAAAGGAGAAGAGAGAAGCCAGGAGGACTACATAGATCTGTGAGCTATGCAAGGAGAAAACTGCTGCTAAAAAAAATATTATAAATATATCAGCAACAAAAGAAAGGCAAAGGAGAATGTCCACCCTTTAATGGAAGTGTGGGGAAAAGTAGAAATGAAGGATGAGCAAAAGGCTGATGTACTTAATGCTTTCATTGCCTCAGCCTTTCACAGCAAGACTGGCTGTCCTCAGGACATCCAGTCTCCTGAGCCAGAAGACAGGAACACGGAGCAAAATGAGGAACCAATATCCAAGGGCAAATGGTCATTGACCTGCTACACCACTCAGACATGCACAGATCTGCAGGGCTGGATGGACTCCACCCAAGGGTACTGAAGGACCTGACAGAAGAGCTCACCAAGCCACTTTCTCTCATTTATCAGCACTCTTGGCTGACTGGGGAGGTCGCAGTAGCCTGGAGGCCAGCAAACGTGACACCCATCTGCAAGAAGGCCTGGAAGGAAGATGTGGCAGGCAACTGCAGGCCTGTCAGCCTGACCTGGGTGCCAGTGAAGGTTACGGAACACATCATCTTGAGTGCCATCAAAAGACACTTGCAGAACAGTTAGGCCATCAGGCCCTGCTGGCGCGGGTTTGGGAAAGACAGGTCCTGCTTGACCAGCTTGAGCTTATTCCGTGGCAAAGTGATCCATTAGTGGATAAGGGATCTGGACACACTAGATCAATGGGTTGAGAAAAAGTGGGTACAGTACAGAAAAGGCCGAGCCTCAGGAGTGTATTGAGAGAGTTGTTATGCTTTGTTGGTCTGAGTTTTATTTGGGGTTGGAAATAGCTAAACATCTGGAAACAGCAACTATTAAAAATAATTAATCAGGCCAGCTTCATCCTATCAATCATACTAATATGCAACAACAACAATTCATTTTTACAAAGCTCTGAGATCTGATTTTAAATATGTTAAAACAGAAATTAGTCTCAAGTTTCCCTCCAAAAATGGAGTAATTTGAGTTACAACTCTAATATTGGAATCAATAACAAAATCATGTTTCATTAATAATGTGTCAGGGAGTTACCTGAGCCACCCTTTCCCATGAAAAGAGAAGACCCCCCCTTGAAATCTCACAAATTTCCAGATAAAGTTGTGCTGCTACAAATTTATGAAAGAATTAATGTATACATTATCACTGCAGGTTAAAGCTTTTTTATGGATCTCTATGAGCCTAAAATCCAAGGATTTTCAACCACAAAAAAAAAAATTCTCAACCTCCCATAAAAGGGTCATGGTGCCAGGGGTCATGGACTAGCTGCTCAATGGGAATGAGGAAAAGACTCAAATCATACCATGCTAGAAAAAATGTACAGAAAAAAATGTACCACAATTCACTAAGGACAAGAGCACGTCCTCTGCAGAACACATAGCACAAGTTTTCGTAACAGTTCTGTAGTTCTATGAATCTTGTGTCTCACAAAATATGTACATCAACCATAATGAGTGTAGAGTGAACAGAAACAGCTGTGTTTGAAGGAATGGCTCTCTATGAAAAAATGTTAGGAAACTGAAATTGTTTAGCCTAGAAGAGGTCTGATAAGTTCTTGAATTCATGCATTAAGGAACTGTAGTTCTTTGAGCACTCTCCTCCAAAGCAACAGAGAAAAGTGTCATTTTTCTATGCTTATATGAGTATGGTGAGTTAAAGTGCAAGATGTTCTGATATTATGAAGACAGTTTATAGCAGTGCACACAATGAAGCAGTGGAATAAGCTCACTGTAGGGAGAGTATCCCTCACTGCATAAAAGCTTGGAAAAAAGTTTTCAGTGAGGAAAAGCTTAAGATACATACCATGATGATATAGGCATGCATTTAGGAAAATGATGAATGATGGAGTTAGTAAGTTACCAGTAAACCTGAAGTTGAAAGTCTGCAAAGTCAACGAAAATATCACTGAAACTTACCAGTCATCAGAGTTTTTCTCAGGCCATCTCCAGATATTTTGTGAAGAGGATAGCTGACTGCTTCTAAATTGTCACTGATGTATTTCTAGACAGAAATTTCTATGATTTAGAATTTATTTAGGAAGAGTACAATTATTTAAGGTTGTATTTAACACAAAAGTAAATATAATTAAATTGGTGAGAAACTGATCAACACAAACTGAAGGATGAATCATACTGCATACAACATCAAACTGAAGGCTACAGATATCTGTGGCTGTAAACGCAGCAGATACTGTATTACAATTCACAATTATGAAAGCCATGGCAGAAAACAGTGAGGAGTCTGCTTATTCACAGATCCTGCACAACTCTCTGTATGACCTGACCTCTGATATCCTCTTCTTTAGTTTAACAACTTCCTTTTTTTAATCTTTTTTCCTGCTTCATGCAAGAATGCCTTAGTGGGCTTGCTGGCTTGCTATATTAAGATTTTTAATTTAGGTAAATCAGAGTGTACAGAGTCCTGCAGCTGGCTTCCTCAGAAACCCGACCTACTTAAGACTCATCAGTTGTAAAGAGGGAATGATAAATGTGGAATGAAATGAAGAGGCATCTAGATCAAATGTCTGATTTATTGGGCATGAATGTCATTTGTCTCTGTTTCTAAAATAATGCAACACTAGCACAGCAGCTTTAATGCCACTGATGGGATATAAAGCTCCATATATAAATATTATTTACCTGATAATATTTGCATCTATGCCTTCTCCATCCCTATTCAATCACTGATACTGCAAACTGGATTGCTAAATAAAGGCCTTAATCAAGATATCAGGGGACTATCTTTCTTCATTGGTGTTCTTCTCTATTTCACAAAAATATACAGATAAAAGATCCTCTGATTAATAATTTTGTCTGAAGAAACAGAAAACACTACTTTAAGGGAGTCTTGTACATTTCTAGGTCTTCAGTAGATGGACCTGGCTCACTTTATTTCGATTTTCTTTTTTATTAGATAAATTAAGCTCTCAGGAGCCACTTGTTTTCTCTCATTCTCAATTTAAATTGTCCATCCACATTTTGTCTTACTAAAAGGAGAGACAGCTACCAAGAATATAATTTATAATGTTGTCTTTGGCTGAACCAAGGAAGATTACTTGGTACAGCTGGTGATCCATCTGTACAATTAGTCATACAATATGAAATAAGTGATTAACATTTTAGGGAGAACAATGTTTTTAAGTCTTACACCAGGATTGTTCTATGTGGAATGCACTCACCATCAGATGAAAAAGATCAAAGATGACAAAGGAAAAGGTATGTATGTTTTTCCTATATTCAGAATCTTCCTATGAGTGAAAAAGAAACATACCTCATATATAAAGGAAGAACATATTGCTAGTGTATTTGCAATTTTGGCAGTCCAATGAAATTATTAGTATGGATGGTAATAGCAGTATTGCAGGTCTAGTTATTGCAGGAAGTGAATATAGACAGTTGTGTTGGCTTTGCACAGCCTGGTTTTTGGTAGCAGGAGTCACAGAGGTGACTTCTGTGAGAAGCTGTTAGAAGCTTCCACCTTGTCCTGCAGAGTTGATCCCTGATGGGTCAATTAGAGATGTTGGTGATACCTCTGTGGTAGCATATTTAAGAAGAAAATCAAAACACAGTGGGGCACAGTTTTTTTCTAGTCAGAGAAGAGATGGTGGTAAGAACATGTGAAGGAAACAACACGGAGACACCAAGGTCAGTGAAAAAGGAGGGGGAGGAGGTGCTTCAGGCCCTGGGGCCAAGATTCTTCTGGAGGCCATGGTGATTGATGATCATGGTGAAGCAGCTGTGCCCCCGCAGCCTGTGGGGATCTACAGGAGAGACAGAGACACTCACAGCCAGTGGGGGAGGTGCCCACACTTCCTGGGGAGGCTGTGATCCAGTGGGAGACCCGGTGGAGAGAGAGGACCCTTGTTTCCAGGCTGGAGCAGCCTGTCCTTGGACGACTACACCCTGTTGAAGAGTGACCCACACTGCAGCAGTTTTGGGAGGACTGCTGCTCATGAGAGTGGACCCACACTGCAGCAGTTTTGGGAGGACTGCCTCCTACAGGACAGGACCTCCCAAGGTAGCAAGGAAGGACTCCTCTCCCACAGCAGCAGAAGAACTCAGGTAATGAACTGACCAAAACCCCCATGCCCTGTCTCCCTGTGCTGCTGGTGAAAAGGAGGGAGGTGTCAGGGGAAGAAAAGGTGGTTTTAAATGCTTATTATTATTATTTAAAAGCTTCTTATTTTTGGAAACCTTCTCTGATTTTGTTAGTAAGTAACTCATTTTGTACCCTGAAGTTGGGCCTGTTTTGCCCTTGGAGTGTTTCCTCCAGGTCCTTAACTCATGAACCCCTCGTTTAAATTTTTCTCTCCTCTGCCCAGCTGTGGCAGGGGAGGGTGAGTGAGCAACTTTAGTGGGTGCCTGATATTTGGCCAGCATCAAACCATGGGAAAAAGAATTAACAATATCACTATTTATTAAAATTATTAAAATTTTCAATCATAGTTTCATATCCACATTTAGTGTTTTTCCTTTTATTTAATGTCACTAAAATTAATAATCTGAACATAGGAAAGACTTCCCTGTTGTCTGCTTGCAAAGTCAAGGGCACTGGTCTGAGCAGAGTGGAAAGTGCTGTTTTGGTCTGTCTGAGCAGGTGAAGGGTTCCTCAAGTTGACAGCATGTCAAGTCCTTTGCTGGGGATGCTGATGGCTTCTTATTCCTCAATACAGAGTCTACTTAGGGTTGCTTTGAAATGTTTGGCAGCATGGTCTTACCCCTTGCACTTCTTTTTTAGTTTGTAAGCTCACAGCACACACAAATTTCCAATTCGTTATGCATTTTATGTCTTTTAAATGCTTCCATTTTGTTCTGTTTAGTACCCTTGAAACTGATTTTGCTCAGCTCCAAGTCTGCATTTCTTTCACAGACTACTGGAGACTTGTTTATAGCCAAAAAGTTCATTATGTCAGCCTATGTCTCATTTCTTATAATTTCATCTTTGCCCTGCAGCTTGAATGTCTACCTTTCAAGTCTTCAGCTCTCATACCACATTTCTCTACATTGCATGGTTATGCTAAAATCGATATCTCTGTGGACCTCTACCTCTTTGGGTCTACATTAAGATTTTTGTGGGATGGGAAATCAGAGTATTTTACCATTTCAGTATTACAGGATAAAGAAAATAGTGATTAATTTAAGTGAAAGGAATAATTGTTGCTAGTTTCTGCATTTAGTGCAGAAAAATTTCTCTAGTTTCAGAAATAAACTAAATCTTGAGATAAATACAGCATATTCAGGAGTATTTCAGGAAATAGTTTTTGATCTTTTGTATGTCTTGCAGAGGTTAACAGAAAGTAAAATGGCTGACTAATTCTTTTGAACAAGTCTGTAATTGCAAATCCTGCAACTAAAAGAAATACTTATTTTACCATGATTTAGAAGCAAAGTAACAAAATTTTGCAAGGAAATCTACACAAACTGTCATTTTCAACAAACTTTGTGCAGTCCATTACTGCTAACAGCTTCCTCTGAGCTTTTCTGTGTGCTGAATATATTCAAGAACATATATTATGTCATCCTTTATGCCAGAGGTAAAAAAGGTTGGATTTTTTTCTTCCCCTCCAGAACTATTGAAGAACCAACTGCACAGCCATTTTTTAACAAGAAATTTTTTGTTACAGAAGGAGAATCTTACTATGGTATCACCATTTATTTTCTAAAGCAACGAGAGAAATATATTCTATGCATCACCTGCATGTCACATCTATGAAGAAGGTGACTTTTGCACTGCATGTATTTTCTACCTGTAAAAACACACCAAACCTCAGGAAAAAAAAAATTTAAAAACCTACCTTGACAAATCTGAACACATACACTCTATTGAAACACAAACGAATTCTTTATTGCAATAACACTGTTATTTATATTAGAATAATTTATTGACTTGGGCCCCCAGCAGTGCTGGGATTGGGCAGGATTCTGCTTTATATCAAAAAGGTTAGTCTCACTGTGTTTTAGGGATTTCTTGTAAGTCTAATATTTTCACATGCTTTCACAGTTACCTTCACACTTCTCCATCCAAATATACCCTCATGAATATGTATTTCTATTTATAAATATTCCAGTTCATGAAAGAAGGCTAGGTGGAGGCAAGTTTATAAATAGGGAAAAGGCCATAGAGATTTTCTAGAGAGTCCAAGGAGGTAATCAGAGACCAGTCAACTATAGGAATAGGACAACAATTGTAAATCGTATGTAAAGACAAATGAGAGAGCAATCAACTATAGGAATAGGACAACAATTGGAAACCTTGTGTAAAGACAGTAAAACAATTCATTTGTATGCTTACAATGGGAAAATGAAGAAAAATCTCATCTAATAAAAGACAGCAGAGAATCCAAAAAGAGCAAAACTCCTTGAAAACCATATCTTTCAAAATATATTAAAAATAGAACTTGATTTTTGCCTCGGTGTTTGTCTGGGAACACTGACACACAAGTTATGCATGTAAAAGGTATTTGACTCTGGTATTTCAAATCTGATCATTTAGATGGCTTTTGCAGTAAATCTTGATGAAAACATGTATCCTTGAGGCAAATTCATCACTAATAACCATTGTAGCTCACAAAAGTAATTTCATGACATATTGTGTTGGATGCCTGACTAATCCCAGGGGATGAATATTCATGGTGGTTATGAGATAGACTCTTTTAAATTCTTGGAGTTCCGTGTTGGCATCAGGCATTATAGCAGCTTCACAGATCATTTTGTTCAGCTAGAAAGAATCTGCTGTTATGTCTTCAAAGTGAGGTGGTTTTATTTTTATCATAAGGGTCACCAATCCCTCTGTTGAAACCTAGCATTATTGCTCAGATAGAGACATATTTACCAAAGAAGTGCTAGAAATAGCAAAGGGTAACCGAACAAAACAGTCATACCACTTCAGTTCCTCTGAAAGCCTAAAATCCTCTGTTCTTCAGTGGTGTGGCACTGAGCAGTAGCATATTAACCAAGGGAGGATAAATCTATCACCTATAAAGTTTGAAGTCCCACACCAGTAGTATTCGTTTGGAAGCTGCAATAACTGAAGGCACATTAGTATAAGCAAAATGAAAAACAGTAATTGGGAAGCAAAATAGATTAATTTGAGATTCCTTCACTAAGGGCCCAGAGGAGTCAGAGGTAGAAGGAGATTGTTAGATTTTGCATTCATTTCCTTCCTATATAACACTCTCTTAATGAATTCTCCAGCCAAAATTTTAATGAATATCCACAACTTTTCTACTTTTTTACATAGACAAAAAAAAAATCATAATAGAAATTTTCAGCAGAAAATGGAACTTGTGATGCTGAAAAACTGAGTATATAGAATTCAATCTAAGGTCAATTTGTTTATAAACCAAATAAGAAGACTTTCTAGAGCTTCGTTCCTAACAATATATCTCAAGATCATCTGGGTACCCTCACAATACATGAAGAATGAAAAAAATATGTCAAAGAAAATGTAAATGAAGAAAAATACGTTTTGAAGTTCTGTATCTTTACAAAAACTTACTGCTCTACCTAGGTCTTACCTAGGTCTGCATCTGCATCTTACTGTTCCTTAAACCAAAAACCACAAAGCAGTCATACCCTAAGTGATGCAACCCACCTAGGAAGTACAGAGGAAGGATACAAGGAAATACTAGTATCAAACCTGTATAATACATGATGGAAGACAAAACAATTATAAAAATCAATGCAAGGATATTCTTAAAACCATAACAAGTAGGCGAGAATGGCAAACTGGCAGTCAACAGCCTATGGCAGATCCAATAAAGCCAGAATAGTATAGAAGAAATAAATTAATCTGCATAGCATCTGAGAGACCATTACAAGTGACTGGTGAGGTGGAGGAGGGAAGAGACGACAATAGTAATATGTCTTACCTTCCTCAAAAAGCAGTATAGCATCAAGAAATATCAGGAAAGCACTAGAATTAAGAAGAAGGTTCAAGCTCTTATACAACAGTTCGGTTATGGTAGCAGGCATGCTTAACTGGTACATCTTGCAGCTGTTGATAACAAAGTCACTGTTGCTCTGATCATCCCTGAATGTAGCACATATTTCCTTGTCCATCTCCATGAAGAGCAAACTACTGAGGAGATCAAATGTTTTCCTTCAGTATACCAGCTCAACTTGTGAGTGGGAGCACTGTCAATATGCGAGAGCCAAGAATTAAAGATTTTCTCTTCATCTGAGCATCCTTTGGAAAATTCATAATATGAAGACATTTTTGCTTAAATTTCTTTTAATTTATGCTTCTCCTCATAAGATTAAAGATTTTGTGAAATATTGTAACAATGGTTACCCATTCAAAATAAATTTATTTGAATATTTTTAAATTTTAAAACAATATTATGAATGCAAGAAAAAATTCTTCCCATGACAACTTTTTAAAACATTTATAACTACGATAAAAGTAATTTTTTCACATTACCAAAATAATTTTTTAAAATTATTTTCAAAACAATTTGTGCTATTCCAATTATTTAGTCAGATCCCTAGTGGAAGATCCTAGCCTTGAGAATAGTTTCAATAGTGTAAATCTGATTATCAATATGGACTTTTTAATTTTTAGTTTCTTCTTCCCTTCTGTGTTCAGTAGTTATTCTGTGATTGTGTGCCACCATCATGTTTTCTTGATCTTTGTAGGTTTGTTAATATTCTGAAAGAAATTTAAAGAAAGATAAATATTTCATGTTAAATTTCCAAACACTATTCATAACTGCTAGATTTTCATTATATTTATTCTTTGATAGGCAACATCAAGTTGCCAGACAAGGTTTTTCAGTTAAAAGAAAACATGCCTTGCACTCCCATTTGGCTTGAATGGTTTGATTCTCTAAAGGAAATCTTTGCCTCTACATTTTTTCACATACATATGGCTGAAATGGATATTTGAAGTACCAGATGTTAAAAACATGCATCTCCCATTAAACTTGCTTGATTCTTCTGTTTAAATTAATCATTAAAAACATATTTCAATTCTCTGTGGCATCTTGCTGTTTTGCATCCTGTTGCTGTAGTTTTCCATCCTTCTATTATCAATCCTTTGAATAATAGCTAGCAGGAGTCATGACTGCATCAAGGTGCAATGCAGAACATCAAGAATTAGGCTGGGAAATGAAAGATAGTAAAGAAGCCTCTCAGCTAAGTTCCCTTTCCCTTGAAAGGCTGGACCACATGATCTTTTGGGGTTCTATCCCGCCTGGGCTGTTCTGTGATTCTCTGACTCTATAATTACACAGTGTCTGGCATCATACAAAGCCAAGTTTCAACTGATGACTTGCACTGGAGATAAAGAGGCAAAGTAACCCCTTTGGGAGTCAGAAAGGCTTCATGTGTGGAGCAACTACTAGATTCTGCTCCATAACTGGAACCCCAGGCCCAATTTCATGCAGACATGATTCATAGGAATCACTTATATTATTGTCATTATGTGAGAAGGGAGGGAAAATAAAAATGCATGTATGCTGTGAATAAGCATCTTCTTTTTATGTTGCCTGCATACCTTTAACTTATTATAGGTTTTTATCATTCTAAAATCATTCAGAGTGTCAATTTGTTAATTCTCTAGCATGAAGAGTAATTTTAGCACTTCAAAAATTAATTTTACTCATGTTTAAATCCCTGATAAAGGAGTTCTGTATCTATATGCAATTATACTTCCAATTTCTTCACAATTAATTTTTAGCTGAATTTTGCCTCGCCACTCAAACACACATATTTATACAATATAGTTGTCTTTGAATATGTTAATACATATTGAAACTAAAACTGATTGGTTAAACCAAAAAGATAAAGGCAATTTAGTGATTTCTTCCTTTTAAAATTTTCTTTATTTCTCCCTCCCAGCCTCCTTGATAAAGTTGAAGTTCAAAGTAGAACACATAAAAAAGCTTTTGAAAACATGTCAGAGCTTTTCAGATTTGGTTCTAATTTCAAAATAGGATTATGTTTTTAAACAAGCTCTGGTAGAAGTCTCCAGCTCTAAGGAAATCAAAATCACTAGCTTACTTTAAGCAGGAGTCAGCAGAGACTTGAGCAGTTAAAGGTTTAAAGCTCTGAACAAATTAAAATAAGTGCCATCCCACTGCAAAGAGGTATTTTTATTTAAATCATAGTTATTAGATTCAGCTTTCTGCTGATTTTTTCTGATATATGAAACTGGTCTGTCTCTTGATAATTTTGAGTCAATAAACAAATGCGTATCTGGGGGTACATCAGTTAACCTACCTGACTAGGAAAAACATTTATTACCCTTAATCTGTTTTCTTCCTAGAAAAAGGTGAACAAGTGCCTTGAGGGAGATCACACTGCAGTATTTCTTCTTTTTTTCTTGTCACAGTAACTGACACTTGCTACAGTGAGTTTGCAGATTATCTAGAAATTGCTCCCTTTCCCTGCCCTCCCCCCTCACCAAATTAAAGTTGGTCACATCAATCAAGATTATTTTTATTGGTTGGAATTAAGGCAGTAGCAGGTTAAAGAGCTTAAAAGGGACATAAATAGAAAAGAGTTTGGTGGTTGAAAAATATTCCTCTCAAAATGGAGAGGGCATAGAAGGTTTTAACATGTGAAAACCCTCGTACTGGAGGGTTGCAGCATAACAGTTGTCTCAGAGTTCTGTTATTGTGCTCTTCAGAGAAAACACTAAAACCTGTTATGCAAATAACCTAGGATAATATGATTTTGAATGCTCTTTACACCCCAAAATATGAAAATAATTCCAAAATTGATTTACTAGTGTTATTTAATGCCATTAAAATCCATATATCTGCCTAGTTTTATAATAGTCACTTTTCAGAATAGAAAACACTTTTTAATTTGGACTTGGGTTTAGTCTTTTAAAAATATCTTTCTATATCTTTAATAAGCTTTTAATGTTCATATTCATCTGTCCTAGTCTTATGAGACGTAGTTGCTCTATTTTTTGCTGGTCTATATTCACTATACTTACTGCTATTTTTTGCCAATGATGAAGTAAATTTTAGTGCATTACGCTATCATTTTTTTAATCTGATTAATGCTAGAAGTTGCCTAAACTAAAACTATGTTAAGCTGCTATAAGATTAAATAAGTTGACTAAGGGGTTATCAAGAGGTGACAGAAAAAATCTCATTCTTCGCAGTACTGATATGTTGAGCCATCATCCATAATTTTAGTTCAGAGTACTAGAGCATGTAGAGCAGGAATAAATCTCTCCAAGAACACACAGGATGATTTGATTTGACAATTTCTCTTTTACCTCATGTTTATCAAAGCTAGATCACCTGATAATAAAATTCTGTATTGCAACTAAGTGGAACAGAATGAACAAGGTAAATGTATAGAACCTAATGCATAAACATGCATAGTTCCCCAAATTAAATATGGTGTAAATCTCACTTTTTTTGACAGATGAGCCATGAATGCTGAGACATTAGAAATTCTTCACTGCATTCTTCTATTATCACAAAACATACTTTTGTTCTTAATGACCTAATTAGAATACAAAATTATTCCTATGAGAATACGAGAAGGTTGAGCAAAAGATGATCACAGGTTTTTTTTACGTGACACTGAGCCTGCTGACAACAGGTGAGGTACACGTCCCAAAGGGAATAAAAAGATATTTGCTCAGGAGATCACAGGTCTTACTAAGAGAGCTTTAAACTAGACTTGAAGGGGGAAGAGGATAAAAACAAGATCACAAGAGATAAACCCATTTGTGGGATGTCACTGTTTGAGGGACAGTGTGCAAGCAACATACTTCAGTCTGCTGTCTCAGTAGATGCAGACAGTGGAGATCTGTGGGGCAGCAAGGATGCAGGAGATGATGATATTAAAGGCCTTTTATAAGCATAATGGCGGTATGACTCTATGACTCTGATGTGTTTTGAGATAACAGTTTCAGTAGTAATGGTTCCTGAAATGTTTAAAATAACTGCTCTAGAATATCTTTCCAGTTTTTCTCTCACAGACCTAAGACAGGGATATATATATATATATATATATACACACATATATATATATATATATATTTAGTATTTGATGTTAGAAACCACAGACACACTGGAGAATTGTCACGCTGGAATTAGAGCTTCTTCACCAAAAAAAAGTTGCAGGATTGATAACCCAACTGAAGAGCACCCACACCATGCACCCACCACATGCAGCAAATAGGAGGAGCTAAAAGCTGTGGTGCAGCAGAAAATATATGCATAATTGCCATCATGGAGATGTGGTGGTTTTACTTGCACAGCTAAAGTGCTGCAATGGATGGCTGTAAACTTTTCAGAAGGGATTGGGAAGGAAGAGAAGGTGGTGGAATAGCCCTGTATGTTAGTGAGTACCTAATTTTCTGGAGCTTGATGGTGATATTTACTGATAAAAATCAGGGATAAGACCAACAGGGCAAATATCCAGGTGGAACTGTGTTATAGACCACTTAACTATGAAGAAGAGACAGATGTTCCATAAGCGGCTGGGAGAAGTCTCATATTTGCAAGCCCTCATTCCAGCTTGCCAGATGTCTCCCAGAAAAACAACATGGCAGAAAGGAAACAGTTCCATGAGGTTCCTAGAGTGTGGAAGATAACTTCTTGACATAGCTGATAAGGGAGCTGGCTAAGGAAGATGTCCCTCTGAACCTGCTGTTTGTAAACAAAAAAGGACCAGTGTGTGATCTGATTATCTGATGGGTGGAGGCCATCTTAGGCACAGCAATCACAAAAAATTATAGAGTTTTCTGCTCCAGGGGAGCAGAAAAGGAGGAAGAAAAGCAGAGCTGCTGCCTGAGACTACTGGAGAGTAAACATTTGCCTTTCTGGAATATTGGCCAAGACAGTCCCTTGGGAGGCAGGTTGGTAGGGCAAAGGAGTCCCAGAAGGCTGGACATGCCTCCAGAAGGAAATCTAAAATGTGCAGGAACAGGCCATCCCCATTGTGTCCAAAAATTAACTGATAGAGAAGACTAACCAGGCTGAACAGAGAATTTTGACTAGAGAATGTATCACTTTTGGAAGAAGACAGAGATCTCCCAGGAGAACTACAAGGATCTTGTGAGCTATGCAAGGAGAAAAATAGCAGGGCCAAAGCCCAATTAGAACCTAACCTTGTTACTGCTGCAAAAAGGAAAAAAAAAAAAAAAAAAAAAAAAAAAAAAAAAAGAAGAAGAAGTTTTTATAAATATATTAGCAACAAAGAAGGACAAAAGAATGAGGAGAATGTCCACCCTTTAATGGAAGTGTGGGGAAAAGTAGAAATGAAGGATGAGCAAAAGGCTGATGTACTTAATGCTTTCATTGCCTCAGCCTTTCACAGCAAGACTGGCTGTCCTCAGGACATCCAGTCTCCTGAGCCAGAAGACAGGAACACGGAGCAAAATGAGGAACCAATATCCAAGGGCAAATGGTCATTGACCTGCTACACCACTCAGACATGCACAGATCTGCAGGGCTGGATGGACTCCACCCAAGGGTACTGAAGGGTACTGCCAAGGGTACTACCTGACAGAAGAGCTCACCAAGCCACTTTCTCTCATTTATCAGCACTCTTGGCTGACTGGGGAGGTCGCAGTAGCCTGGAGGCCAGCAAACGTGACACCCATCTGCAAGAAGGCCTGGAAGGAAGATGTGGCAGGCAACTGCAGGCCTGTCAGCTGGGGGAACTTACGGGATATCTGATTTCTCTCTGCTTCACTGCCTGAAAGGAGATGGAAGAAAGGTGGCATTCAATCTCTTCTCCCAGGTAAAAAGTGGTGAGACGAGGAAATGGGCTCAGTTGCACAAGAGGAGGTTTAGATTAAATCTTAGGAAAAATTTCTTCTCTTAAGGGATGTTGAAGCATTGGAACAGACTGACTAGAGAAGTGGTGAAATTATCATCCCCGAAATATTTTTAAAATATGTGAATGTGATACTTGGGGACACAGTTTAGTGCTGAAGATGTCGGTGCTGGGTTAACTGTTGGAGATGATGATATTAAAGGCCTTTTATAACCATAATGATGGTATGACTCTATGACTGTGATGTGTTTTGAGATAATAGTTTCAGTAGCAATGATTCCTGAAATGTTTAAAATAACTACTCTAGAATATCTTTCCAATTTTTCTCTCACAGACCTAAGACAGGAATATATATATATATATATATATATATATTTAGTATTTATATACTTATATATACAAACATATTTCTATTCTTTGTATGTCACATAATGATGATAAGGATCATCAGTCTTGATATAATTCTCTTTAACATGAACAAAAAAACAAGCCATAGGTTCAATATCAAATTCAGAGAAGTGTGAGCAAACTAGTTTTCTACTGCAAATATCTTACCCTAACTTGTGATTATGGTAACTTGTGATAAATAAGCAGGTTTTTTAAAAATAGTTTTCAAGCCATGCCCAATGTCTCTTGCTAATTGCAGCTGTCCAAGCCCCAAATACTTCAATTCATTGTTCCAGATCTCCCTCATTCTTCTCTTGCCAAAATCCAGTTCTACTGACATGCTTACCCATCTCTGACTTCCAAATCACTCTTATCAGCACATTCTGTACTTGCTTCCATGTTAGCTGGGATAACTTTGTCAGTGTATTACTGTTCAATACTGCAAAGAAAATAATCTAGTATTTTACAAATGTGTAAGCATAAAATGAATAATAATGTGGAAACGTTTTTTTACAAAACATGGGACATTCTTCCATCCCATAAACAAATATTTAAATAAATAAATATCTAACCAAGTACAAAAATATTTTACCTAGAAAAATATGCTCCTTTTCCAACTTTTATTGCACTTCAATGAATCAATTAGTATTGCCTTCACACAGTACTTTGGGCCCCATCAGAAATAAAAACCTAATTGTGTCCAAATATTCATAACAAGATGAGTCTAAAAAGAAGCTACTTAACATTAAACATATCATTGTGAAAAGGTATTTCACTTTTTGCTTTGGCTAATTGGCCAACAGCTGATAGAGATTGCAGTTGTCTCCTTTTAGAAGCTAGGTGAGGAAACCTGGTTCTTCCATGACTTGAAACTCATTGCTATAGATTCTGTAAGATGACCAAAGTTCTAAAAAGACAGTGAGAAGTAATGCAGTAAAGAATTTTTATCTGTTTAGTGTATTTCTTTTCTTACTCTTTCGTTTGTTTTTATGGATCACAAAAATTAATGTATTCTTCAGAACCATCATACATAGTATATACTAAAACTTCTTGAAAACAAGGAGGGAAGAGGTTAATACTTGCTGTTGAAGTATGTAAACCTGCTTCTGAGGAGGTCATCTTTCTGAAAAAATCATTGTATTTAATCAAACATTGCCTCTATCCTCTAGTTTTGATAAAATTTGTTCCTAGCCCACATAATCAATAGACTTGAATCATGAATGAATTCTAGGTATCTTTCCTGTATAACCTTTGAAATTTGAAAAACATGTTGATGTAAATTAGCTAAGAAAGTTCTTTTGCAATGTTGTTAGTTTGAATCATTAGGTGAAGCAGCAGGATGGCATTAAATGGGAACAAAGAAGCAAAATTAGCACAAGGAAAAAAAAATTAAGACAGTGACAAGAAGAGACAAGCCTTTCCCAACAAGTCTTAAAATATCAATGTCATGTTTAACCAAACAGCACACAAAGGCAAAACAAACCAAACTCTCTTGCAAGTAATGCTTTTCTCAAACTTCTTTGTTAATGACTATTAGTCATTAGCAGTAGTAATCAAGTAAAAATGCTCCCATTTTGTGAAGTGCAGTGCCTGAGCATCAAATGGTTGTGTTTTTTCTGCAACAGATAGTAGTATGAGCAGATGCCAGAAATGGAAATTTCAATCATATTTGCCACCAATGGTCACAAGGGAACATACTGAGATAGCTACGTTTCTTATAATAATTCTTCTGTAGTTGCTAACTGGCTTATGCCACAGCATAAATTAATGATTCATTAATATGAATCAGTGTGAGAATAATAAATTAAAAGGAAAACCAGTAAACTTAAAGGTTGCTTATGCAGAGACAGCCTTGCAGACTTTCTCAGGGCCATAACATGTACAGTTCAAAAGCACAAGTATTTGTGTAAAGGATAAAAAAAGAAATATAAGTTTGATATTACTGGGAAAAGGGAGTGGTGCTCTCTATATCCAGCTATATATCTTTTTCATTCAATAAACCATTTCAGAAGGCTCTGGCACAGCTTTCTTTAAGTAGGATTACACACATCTATATCTGCTGAGAGCCTAGTTCCACTGGCTCTGAGCCTGCATTTTTATAGATTTTTGCATGTGGTTACTTTCAAAGAACTCATACTCATCTACAGAAGCAGCACTCTTCCAGCTCTCATCACCACCATTATTACTGTCCAACAATTTCCAAGGCTCTCTGAGATGTATTAGATGAGAAGGGACTGTAACATTGTGAAGTCTAACAGATCTGACCAGATCAGATTAAGTAAAACCCCTTAGAGAATGAGAAAGATCTACTGTGTAATTAAAGGAGCATGATGATCTTATCAGAAGCATAAAAGCAATGCCAGCATCTCTCTTGCAATTGTTTTTTCTCTCTAGGCCCTAAATATTTTATGCTGAATGACAGAATTGCCCTCTTTATTTTATAGAGTGAGGCATAAAGAAATTACTTGTTTAACATCAGCCAGCAGACGAATGGTGCGGCCGAGACTTTGAGGGTCACAATCCTTGGTTCAGAGTGATCCCAAAGTGATCCCAGAGCTATCCCAAAGACAATTTCCATTCAGGATTGTCATGAAAAAAAATCCCTCAGAAATTAATTCTTAAACTGAGATGACTTAATTTAGCTTACAGAAAAATATTGTCATGACTTAAGACTACTAAAAGTAGTATTTTTTATCACATATTTTGCTTTTTGGTACTCACTACATTTTGGAGGCAGCGAAGAGGATTCTAAGTGCAAAGACAAAAAGAGGCTGTAGGACAATTCTTTTTCCAGTTAATGGCATACTTATGAAATTTTCTCCTGTTTCTCCTACTAGAATAAGAAGAAATAACAAGAAGTCACTTGGTTGTCTCTTCTAGAACATTTCCATATAAGAAAGGAATTACTGTCCACAGAAAAAAAAAGAGTTTTGGGTTGTTGTTGGTCTAGATTCCAAGGGGTCAGATCCTAGCATTTATTATTAGAATTACCTAATCTTAGTTGGTTCTATCTACCAAAACAAAAGAATGTTTGAAGATAATATTTCTTCAAATATAACAATGGAAAAGAACCCCTTTTCCTTCTTCTAAATTCCCCTTCTTTCTCAAAAAGAAACAATAGAATCTTCATATTGATAGGAAAACCCATGCATTTTGATGATTATTGGTAAAGATCTCACTGGAGATTTCTCTATCACAAGTCTGATTTCAGCAACTTGTGAAATCCCAAGTTGGGCGATTCCATATATTAATAGTTTAAAAAATAATACTACTAATGATAAAAACCCCATCACAAATGGAAAACCCAATTAACTACACAAATACATACCCTACCACCAGCATACTGTTTGCAAACTTTTTGTTGCGCATTAATCATGCTGCCTGTCTGAACTGTGGACAATGAAGACAGCAGCTCCTACTGTAAAGCAGATCAAATCCTCTTAAAGTTGCATATGGCCCTTTAATCTAAGTGCACTGTACAGAGGACTTAGTTCTAGGGCTCACCCCTCATGAATCAACTAGAACACTGTAACTGACCTCATTTGGCATCTGTCAGAAACTAAAAGCAACAGCACCCAGCTGTTCACTTTATTAAAACATACAATTGCATAAATAAAATATAAAATTATAAATGTAACTCCAATATTTTGGAAACTCAATGCTACTCAGTGGTAAAAATTCCATTGTTATTTTTTCTGTGATTTTTATACCTTCTGAACAAAACTTTTCCTGTGCCAATTCCTGGCCCCAAGATTTTCTGCTGTGTTTTCTCATTCTGTAATAAGATTCAGTCACGGCACAGAGGATTCTTTTTTACCCCTTCTTAGGGTGAAACAGCATCAGACAAAGGAATTATTTATTACTCAATGTTGTTGGGATGTGAAAAAAAAAAAAAGTAGTTCATCACTGAGAAAAGCATTCAACAAGCTCTTTACAAGTGATTAGAAAAGGGATTTTAGCTTTTTATAGCATTTCTTAAAAGTTGCAGTTTCTCTAACCTCCCTTGCTTCTTACCAAGAACAATTCTCATCTTCATTTATTACCTGAAGCAACGGTCAAAAAAGGAATTATATAAGTGTTTGCAATTATTTTCCTGCTACTGGGTAGCTCACTTTTAGAAGGAGTCTTCATAGTTTCAGTGACAAGTCAGATATTTCCCTCTGTAAATAATGACAGTAGAATACATAATCAAAATTCCAATTTTGAAGCATCAGGAGATATGACTTTATTACAAGAAAAGCAAATATTGGGGGAACATAGAGAGGACTGTAAAGATTATATAGAGGGAAAAAAAATGTAGAATCATTGCATATGCTGATGGAAGGCAATCATCAGGATCATCAAGTCCAGCTTGTGGCCGGGTGCAGGACACCCCAAAAGTCAAATTGTGTGCCTGAGAGCACTGTCCAAAAGCTCCCTGAAATCTGTCATGCTTTGTGTTGTCACCACTTTCCTGGGGAGCCTGTTCTAGTGCCCAACCACGCTCTGGGGTGAAAAACCTTTTCCCTGATATCTATACAAAACTTCCCCTGGCTCATCATAACAGTATGATTACTGCTAAGGGAAGTCTGGGCCTTTCTCTGTGATGACTGCACCTGACTGCTTCTGGCTGCAAAATAATTACCTCCTCTGGTACCCAGACAGACCCACAGAAGGAAACCATGTATTTCTGACACCAGAAGAGAATGAAACATCAGGCAGGCTGGTCTGGTGGTGAAAAAAGAAAAATAAGGGAATAGAGATGTGAATTTATGAAGAGGAAGCTGCTAGTAAAAGGACAGGAGGGAGGTCACTGCTGCCAGGGGTGAGACACTAAGAGGGCAAGACAACTGATACTACAGGAAGCCAGTTACAAGGAAGTGAGGTTTTAGAAGAGAAGGAGGAAAATTACCAAAGCCCTGAATGACAATTAAGAAGAAGAAGAAGAAGAAGAAGAAGAAGAAGAAGAATACACCAACCTACAAAGTTGACTTTGAAAGGTAGATGGGATGAGGAGACCAGTAGCAGGACAGAGGAAAGACGGAGGCAGAAAAGCCCTTGGCAAGAAATATCAGAAAAACAAATTCTATCCTTAAAAAATATATTTATAATTCATTATTCCCTCTTCAGTGCACAAAAAAAAAAAAAAAAAAAAAAATCATAAATTCCTGCTTCTATCCACAGATCTCTCTGAAACCACTGGCAAAGTGTGCCCTTTACTGTTGGTCCCTATAGAGTATTTCTGCTAGCTAGTAATAAACTCTTCATACTGAACTCAAGTAGTACAAAAAATTTTATTCAGTTTAAGGTGCCAAGTCTTCTCAAGAACCATGAAGAAAGAACTCGTCGGCAACATGTAATGGAGAAAGTGTAATGTTGGATTGCTTTTTTGCACTGTAGAAAATTGTATGCAATGCAAATTATGTACAAACAAGCATGCATCTTAAAGTACATTGAGAGACCATAACCACAATTGTAGAGAGAAATATTTTTGAAGACTCTAAAATCTCTGTTGGCATTATGTCAACGCATATCATATTTTTGCGCAACATTCCTACCATTGTATTGGTTAAAATGGACTCCCTGACTCTTTGGAGACTGCTGGAATATCTTTTCACATTTAAAAGGTGGTGTCGTATTTTTTTATTTATGTAAATGTAAACACTTTTTTTGCTAATAAGGTAGTGCTATGGAAAAGTACAACATGATAAAACATTTTCTTTCCGTATTGCAAGTTACATATACCTACAGCAGAAGCATCTTTGCAAGTAATTTCTGACATTATATACAAGTTTTTATACTTTCCTTCAGTGCCCCATGGGAAAATATCAAACAAAAATTGGAATTAAATATGTGGGATAAACATAGATTATTCCCTTGGATTTGAATAAAATCTAACATAGAATCAAATTTGCTTGTAACTACATTAGGAATGTTTTAGTTGTGAAATCCCCCCAAAATAATGAAGATAAATTGACATATTTATTTTAATTCTGTTTACCTGTCCTGTTTTGATGTGATATTTTTAATGATGATATACCTAACAAAATGCAAAATATTCTGTTATACTTGCATTATCAAATGAATTTGCAAAGGAACAGAGACACTGTGAAGATAGATACCCACAGAGTTGTTTCCCTAGCAACAGGAAGAAGGAATGTGCTGACAATTTCCATACCTTCATTAAATTACTGGTGGCTCACCAACATGCTTCATATAGGAGATATCTATTGCACTTGAAAATAGAATAATTTTAACTGTAGCTTACGTTTCTTTCCAGGCATATTTTCCTTCTCAAATCTTTAAGAAAACTTTCTTTAAGAAAGGTTGAATGTTTGGTTGAAAATGCTTCAAGGGGCAAAATATTTCAGAGAAATGCAGTGTTATTTGCAGAAAGTTGGACCTTGTCTAAACTTCCAATTTGGTGCTCAAAAGTTATGGAATCACCATACATTTCTCACTGAGGTTCTTCATGGCAGAACACAGACAGATCTGAAAAGACTCCACTTTGGCCACAATGGAGAACAAATGCATTTATTGCACAGAGCACTATGCCAAGACTAAAAAAGAAGGTATTGTTCTAATATCAAATTTATTGGCTTGTCGTCTGTGACTCTTAAAGACAATCCCATAATTTTTAAATCCGGGCTGGCTTGCAAGACGCCAGACAGGAGTAAGGAAGCAGTCTCACAAAGAAAATAATTTTGGATTTCTAAGGATCTTTTTGAGTCATTACAATGAATTTTCCCTTCTCTTTATATGTGTAAATCCAAAGTGGGAAACACTTCCTTCTGTGTTGATCTATGGCTATTTGTTAATTTACCAGTGTTACCATCACTGTTCCATGGGATGCCTCTCAACATCTCTAGGATCTAGAGAGGTCTTAACCTAAAGAATCTACACAATCAACACAAAATGGGTATAGAAGCAAAGTAGTGATCAGAAACAGCCACCTATTGTCAAACAGTTTTTAGCATTTTGTGCTAGGAATACACAAAACTGACCTGTTGCATCTGCCATGCATTCATATATATTACTGATTCTAAATGTGAAAAGCAAAGCAAACAGCAGTATCATCTAAAAAACTTCTGCTAATCACTCAAGGGTCTTTCCCTGAAACACCAACTATCTGAGACCAAATTAACATGAGCTTTGATTTTGTAAAAACAGATAAAGTTTTGCTATTAGTTCATGAATTTATTATCTTCTACTTGCTGTTATAAAAACAGTTCATTTTAAATTATCACAGATATAAAAGGGAGGAAAGAATGATGAAGAAAGACTGTTCCAAAACGTGACGTATAGTTGTAAAGGTCACAGTCCCTCTCCCTGCATGGGCTAGGCACTCCAATCTGAATTTGCTCCACCTAGGCTCTGGCATTTAAATCAGAAATATTCCTTAGTTTCCTCTGCAACTGGTGGTAAGATGTGATATTCTGGTAATTTGAATTTTAGATGGGCTGAATCATCTTTTGGAGAGGTCTTTCCCTCCAAACCATGAGCAATCTTAGAGAGTGCCTCATATAGGCATATAGGTTCAATAGTTGCCTCTACCATTTCATGCCTTTCTAAACCTCCACAGAGCTAGAAATTATGCAGCTCACACCATTTATGAAACTGGCAACTGTTGAATTGTTTGTGTTTGTGTCGTTTTTATGACGGGCAGAAGAGAAAGTAATACAGGAGACGAGAACTGAGAATCCAATTTCTGTTTGGAATCTTAATTTAGATCTGGAATCTGTTACCTTCAAATTGGAAGCAGGTGGCATTAAAGGCAGTTATCCCATTAACATATTATGTGCTCTGATTTTGACAGGAACACAATGATGGCATTGCATTTGCAGAGCTGGTCTCAGGATGACAGATGGCACCTCCATTGCATAGTAATGTCCCCAAAGAGATTTTAAAAACAACTGAGTAGTTTTCAAAGATAATGTGAAAGAATAAAATGATGTGATTATTCATACAATTTAGACAATGTCAAGCCACAGTCAATAGCAGTCAATATTCACTGGAGCTCAATCTCCATCCCTAAAATCCCTGAGGAACACCTTCATTTTAAAGTTGAATAACTGTGAGGAGCACTAGTATCAGTGCAGAAAATACGTGATGGAATAAGACCAGCAAATCGATGTGTTTGCTCAGCCCCTTCTGCTCTCCAGGGAATCTGCACTGGCTGAAAGGCTTTTAAAATGTGTAGAAGCAGTGTAAAATATCTGACTCTAAAATTTCACCCACAAAAATATGGAGTATCTCCATCTTGTCTGAATAAATCCATGTATGGCAATTTGATAAATAAGATAAGAAAGATCCACTGAGATCCATCATGTTCAACAATTACTAATTGACAGAGTTGAAAAAAGCAATATGAAGGTCTTGTAAGGGATCGCACAAGCAAAACACATAAGACTAAGCATTCTGTCTGCCAATCCCATAGTATAGATCTGTGGTAAAATATTCGGTTGTAATAAATTCTACTTTTTTGATTGTTTTGGTAAAAATTCAGTGAAATTCTTATATAGTAATTTTTTTTTTTTTGAAACTGTGCTGCATATTTCCTGTGATTCTGAGCTGTTCCAGCATGATACACAACACTAATCCACTAAACACAGACAGACAGAGCAGTCCACAACTTTGGTACGCTTTTGAGTGAAATGAGCTAGTTGGTTATCTCTGGGCAGTTATGTAAATATTAGTACACCATGAATTACTTTTTTCACATCTCAACAACTTTATAATGACTAATAAATAAATCCTTTGTCTGATAAATACATCTTTAGCATTTTTGCTGAAGAATATTCTCACCAGCATGAATTAGAGAATCACAATCTTGTCTCTAAAAAATAAGTTGATTTCTCAGTGCTTTTATTCATTTCTAAATTTTGAGAAAGAAAGATCTAAAAGCAACTTACATGAGGAAAAGTAAAGATGAAGTAATATCTTTCTATTTTATCATCTCTTAATATTCAATAATCTTGATATTTTAAGCTAGATATTTCCTAAATAACCAACAGGACTTCAATCAAGAAGCAACATTCTCGTGTCAGCATCTACTCAGCAGACCTTTTAAAGGTTGGTATCTTTCAATATTGCTTCTCTAATGCTTCAGGGAAAAAAGCAAAACATAAGAAAAGCTACTGAAGACACATATCTAAAAAAGTATTCTTAATTTTTTGAGGGAATTTTAAAAAATGCTTAACTAAACCTCATTGATGCAGAGTGTCCACCTCTTTACTAACCATCCATTCCTCTGTACATTCATGACTCTCCAGAATGAAATTGTCCCCCTTTTGTTCACTCATCTAAATGAGATCTCTTAATTAGAAATAGAGCCTGCTTTGATTCCCTTGACAGCTAGTGGTAAGAGATATGCCCTTTGGCTGATACTGGATTTCGTTATTAAAAAACTCCTCAAATTAAAAAATGTTTATCACAGCCCTGTCTAATATAATTTTCTTAATTTTAAAGTAGCACTGATAATTTAAACTAGTTCAAAGCAACTTCAAAGCATATAATCTGGATTTTATGGACAAAATCCTTCTGTCTTTCAGACCAGCAAGTAATGTTCAATGAGTGCAGCTTATACCCAATTCAGTAATGAAATGGAAAATCATAAAAATTGCAGAACAATTGCATCAAGTTTTCAAATGAGGCACCAGGGAAGGAATTATAATTCAAAGCAATCTTTTTCATTGATTAAAGAAATGAAGAACCTAAGAACACACCTTAACTCATTCTTTATTTCCCCTCCTTTTTATCTTATTCTTACAAAACCTCACAAACATATCAACTGAATTCTCTGAGGTGCTTTAGCATCCTAGTAGTCAATAAGTGATGTCAAAGCCATTCCATTGAAAGTAGCAATAATCTAATGAAAATGCATTTTCCTCGGGACATTATAAAAGTCCCATCCTAAAACTGACAGACTCCCCAAGAGTCTGAAGGAGCTCAGCAGTAGATAGCAGTGAGTACCTAATGACACACTCACAGGAATGATGCTGAAACGTATCACTATGGTTCCACAACCAGCTTTGATTTATATGAATATATAAAAATTTAAAAACCTCATTGCTTCATCTTAGGATGGTCCTACATCTCATTGTATTTGACAATATTAATACTGAAAAAACCAGAATTGTGGGAAATCAGAAAACGTAGCTGTGCTGTGTTGCTGTATTACTTGACTATTCTCTGCTGAAATGACTATGAAGGCCTGGTTGCTTTGAACCTCAGCAGATGGGTTCCACAAGCCACCTAACATCCAGTAAAAATAAAATAGGACACATATCAGAGGAAGTGGATGGATGGATGGATGGATGGATGGATGGATGGATGGATGGATGGATGGATGGATGGAGTGATAACCCCTCTGTGTGTGTATAACTTGCTCATATTCCCAACAGCAGATGTTTCACCCAGAGCGTCAAACTCATCCCTAGGCTGAACATTCTGTATTTTTAGACCATGATGATTATTTCTTCCCCATCAACTAAATTGAATACATAGTGAATATACAAAGTCCTATGTGAAGCTATAAAAATGAAATTTCATGTGCACATTGCTTTAACTCATAAGGTCCTGACACTACTATTTAAGTTCAGTGTATATGTAAATTAAAGGTACAAAAAGGGTGTGTGAAGCAGATCAGAGTAGGCATCAAAAGAATCAGAGAAAATCAACTTATTTTCCCAGGCCACCTCATACCACAATCACTGCCTGAGAAACAACTAGGAAGATGTACATAATTATAAGTAGTTAGTGGGGTTTAGTGCAGGAGATGAAGACAAGAGGTTTGTACAATATAATAAGAGCTGAAAATAAAAAATAAAATGCTCTAAAAAACCAATGGTGGTCTAAAGACAGACTTTTTGTTTATGCACCTTGCAAAAGCAGGAGCAACACAGACCAGAAGTGATGCTGTTCTCAATCTTTCTTTAAGTCTTTTCAGATTTTACTGAATTACAAAGAACACTTCCTATTAAAATACTGTGTAACCTTATTGCCATCAGTGGTGAACTGCTGCAGTCCAATTAAAACCACTGTGGAAATGGTGGTGCTAGTTTTGCTTAATATTAAAGAGTGGCTGGATATTTTCTTTATTCAGAAAGAATGTAAAGCAGAGTCATTCTTTTTCATTTCAGTTTAAAGGAATGCTAACTGGCTCAGCAAGTATTTTTTAACATAGCATAAAGCCTTCTTTCCTTCCTGCCTCTCTCCAAAATATTGCAAAGAGAATAGTGAAATACTCAAACAACAAATGTTGAAATAATTCCTTTTTAAGCCATCTTCATTGAGTTTAACAAAGATTTTTCTCTTTTAAAATTTGGACAGTGGCTCTACATTGAAAACAAATAAATTATTATTAATTAGGATATGCTATTTTAAGTCAAGCACAGGTGAAATGGCCGCTCTTACTTCTTTCTTTTAAGGTCTGCACAAGCATTTCTTTCCTGTCTTTTTTCTGGGCTACGAGTTTCCTTGTATTACAGGTTGCATGATGAAAATCCATAACACCTGAAAATCCATAACAACTGATTTTGCACCAAAGATTTTGCATGTACAAGAGAGAAACATGAAAATCAGCACATGGGGACCTTATCACATACTGTCTTTGTGGGATGTGCCAGGTGATGGATTGATGGACCTGCTGTATTTGTTTGCACAGTGTATTGGGAGTGAATTGTAAAATATCATTATTCAAAAGAATAGGACTGAACATTCCCTTCTCTGAACAAGAGAGAAGATAGGTCTTTCTCAATGGTGTTTCAACAGAGTGGGAAGAAAAAACAGATGGCACTTCCTTAGAGAATGTACTCATTTGGGAGAAGCATCTACACAGCAGACTGGGGCAGGCAGAAATGGCACATACAGTTCATCCAGGATGAATGCAGCCTGCAACTTCTCTGAGAGGAACAGAGCTTAAGTCTGTGAATGGACAGATATCTGAAACCCCCACCCATGTTTTCACTTGGTGACACGGAGCCCCACCACATGACAACACTGCAAGGCTTGGAGGAACAGGCAGAAGCACATGTGGCAAGTCACAGTCCCTGGCACAGCTCTCTCTCTCTGTCTCCCTCATGCATAGTGAATCCTCATTATGTGTGACCTAAATAATAGCCATATTGACCTGGTCTTTAGAAATTGGAGGTCCTCCTCTCTTGTCATATAGCTGCAATAGCTTTTACAACCAAAGAATCCCAAAGCCCTTGAGAAACCTGCCAAGCAAGAAAGAAAAACATAACCTGTACAATGCATCCTTCCTGTCACTGATACCATGGCATGCACTGAAGGCGTGGCATCCTTGGCAGGAAACTACCATAAAAAAATCCTCAAACTCCTTGCACATTACATACAACACCCTTCCAAGATGTAAACAATCCCAAAAATTAATTTGAAGCTGCTTGAATAGGTAAATAGTTTAACTATTACCATGATCTTCCCTTATTTGTTACTCTGTTGCTACAAGGCATATGTAAAGACTCAGTAAACAAAGGAAAATAACAACTCAAATATGTGTCTGACCATGTGCATATACACATTCTCTTTAGCATAGTCCCAGTTTATCATACACAGCATGACTAACTAGGCTTTTAGCAATTACAAAGATTACAAAAAATTTATGGTTCTTGAAAGTGCTTAACTTTTTGTCACACTGTAGACTCCTCAGATTTATCTGTAACACAATGGATTTTGGCTAAGTAAGTCAGAAGTAGAGGAAGAGACTGTATTGCTGCTTCATTGCTTTGAAGGGAGATGCAGAATCTACATGCTCCCACAAAAGTGACCTCCACAGTATATTTCAAATACAAGACTAATGCATAAGTGGATATCAGACAGTTCATTATGCAAAATTACAGGCATATCCTTATGAAATGCATGGTGTTTTAGTGTGAATAAGGACTGCATTGTAGAAGGAAATCACCTAATTCCCCCTTACTGTGCTTTGTTTCATATGACAACAGAAGCCCAGAGAGTGTGAATTAAACTGATTCCAGATGAAACCAAACCAGAGTGCATCTTATCATGCCAATGACAGGGCATGCTTAGTCATTAGGGCCGTATTTGAGTTAATGTGAAATCAAATCTTTAAAATACACATAATGTAGATGTCAGATCTACAAGACAAGCTACTCCACAAATTCATTCTGATTTTGCCTTACTACTTGTAACTATGTGTCCTGGTTCAGGGCAAATTTTGGAGAGAACCCCCAAAGGGGATCCTCTAGGAAAGCAGATTCAATTGGCCCCTTCCCCCAACCGGTCTGGGAGAAAATACTTCCTTGGAGAAAAGTAGAAAAAAGCTGTTTATTAAACAATAAAACCTAAACAGTATTAAACAATAAAACCTCTTGCTGCTCTAAAAGAGATGACAAACTGAGAAAACCCTGTCCCTGGGTTGCAGCTCAGCTCACTCAGTCTCTGATCAGTCCCTCTGGCGCTGGAAATGTCGCAGGCCAGGCCTGGCCCGGTGGGCCACAGGTGCACCTGCCGGTGCTCCTCTGGGTGTTCAGTCCAGAGCAGGTTTAAACAGGTCCAAAGAAAAGGGAAAAATGAAAAAAAATACCCACAGTCTAGGGAACTTCTTTGCCTCAGCTAGCTAAACTAACTAAAAACAAAGGAGAGCTCTGTCTCGCTGTCTGTCCATCTGCAGACAACAACAGTTTAGGAGCAGGAATGTGGAGGAGTGAGTGCAGTGTCTGAAAACAAACTGTGCGCTTCTTCTCTCCCCCCTTCACTCTCTGGAACAAATCTTAAAGGTACAAAACTTATTGTCCAGCATAAACAGAACAGACGATTGAGGATAAAAGCATCATAAAGTCAACCTAGGACACCATGACACAGCCACAGATCACAAAGCCAATGCTCATCTATGGGTGTCATGGACTCATTTATCCATCAGCCTCAGTAGGAATAGATCAACTTACATTGTAAATTCTGTGGGAGGAGAAACAAATTTGTCAGTCATATTTCCTTGGTGTTCTAGTCTTTGGGGGCCTATAAGCCTTGATGAAATTGTAATAATGAACAAAGATAGCAAGGATGAGCTGCAATAGTGTTAAATCTCCCCAAATAAAATATAGACCTGTTTCAATACACTTCTTCAATAAGATTTTCAAAAGAGATTAAAAACATAAACATGACAACATTTTTACTTTCCTGGTTGTCCATATTTCTCTAAAGTAGAATTATCTGAAAAAGGCAATGCTACTACATATTCTTGATAATCTATGGGAAAAAGGTCAGAAGAACAAAAAATATGGAGTTTTTACACTATAATAACAGACTTGTCAATTTCCACTTCCAGAGAAACAACTATAACAAATCAAAAGTCTGTAGCAATCTTATGGATTGCAAAATGATGAGTAGCAAATTTATATGACTTTGTCAAGTACAATATTTATCATTCCTCCTGTGATAGGAAAAGCAATGTAACTCAAGCATCTTGCAGACTGTTATGGGTCTTAACTGATTCATAGTACTTTGCATGAACAAAATAATGGAGTTTTATAGAGCTTACAAAAGAGTATAAAAGCGGTTGCTAAACCTTACTTATAATGATTACTAGTCTGTATTACGCTATAAATCCCTAAACCTGGCATGCCTTAGTATATCTGTTGAAAACTTTGATGATGAGAAAGACACTGTCTTTGCTAAAAGTGAATGGATGCTAAGCTAAGAAGTACTGTCAGGGACTTGAAGGACAGGGTCATAAAATTTCATTCATAAAGAGCAAAAACAAAAGTTGTGCAAAAATGTCTTCGTATTCTTAAAATAAAGAACCTATTTTACTGAAAAGAAAACAGTCAGGTAAAAAAGAGACAGGTGAGAGTTTTTCAGAGAAAAAGGGAAAATATTATTTTTAATTGGAAGCTGAATAAGAATTAATCAATAATATATTACAAAATATGCTACAGAGTAAGGACAGTGATAAGTGTAAGGATAGCATTTAATTCTTGGCTAGTTTCAAGGTGTTTAAGCCAGAGATTATTAAGGATGGGTTTGAAACTCCCTGTCAAATATGATAAAGATGTCTTAGTGAGGTAAATAGTAGATGTTCAAAAGGCTTTTTGTTATATAGTTATTATTATATTTCTTGGTTTTCTCCATTACTTGGCTGTATTGGCTGTTATTGTAAAAAAAAAAAAAACAAACTATGAACTTGAATTTTATTGATTTAAATGCCATCTCTGATAGAAAATACTTCGTATTTTTAATTTGTAGATAGAATTTTTTTCAGGAACACATTTCAATATACTCATTCTATAACTCTCTTTTAATCAACAACTTTTTTAAAAATTGTTGCCAAATGTGCTTGGAAAATATCAAATTTATTTGATGTGGTTTCAAGTTATTTCTACTTTTTTTTATTTTTTCATGTGACCATATGTCTAGTATGGGTTTTTTTTTTTTTCCTGAGAAATATCAGATTTAGGAGAAGCAGCACCTTGATGCTGTCCTGGTATTTTCAAAGTACCATCTGATTTGGATCAGCAGTGATGACCAAAACTATTAGAAAGTTTCAAAACACTGAAAAATTCTAGTGGATTTTTTCCCCTCTCTGCTCATATGTTGATTTTAATGTAAGAACACAAGTTTTTTCTGGATACTAAGTTCTACAGAACATTTTCTAGAGAATTCAATGGGATAGTACAAGATTCTACTTGTATCTTACTATGCAATACATCCTCTACCAGTAAATTAAATTAAACTAAAAATATACATGACTGACACAAACAATAACAGGCACAAATCATGAGGAAAGTTCTTAGCCAGAATGAAAGTGGAAAAGAAATTCTTTTTTAGAGAGAGCATGAATCTCTACTCTTGTAAGGTCAAAGGAAAACCTTTAGCAGGCTTCAGTCAGACCAGAATTAGCCATCCTTTTTATGTTTCTCAAAGGTGTTCTGAGTTCAGCTACCCTGAAGGTATCTTCTCCTCATTCATTGTAGAAAGAGAAATAGAGCTTTTACTTTTCTATTTTTAATAAACTGAAACCTAAACTTAAATATCTGTCACTCATAAACCTATATTCTGCTGAATATAAACATTCAAAAACTAAAATTTTTTTCATTGTAGCTATAGTTAGAAATAAACTACAACAGTGACAAGATCACTGTGCAAAGCTTGAGTTCAGAGCCAATACTAGGTTATGTACTTCCTTGGGATAAAATGATTTTAAATGGACATGCCAACAAAACTTTAAACTACTCTATCATTGTGTAACTCTCTTGCTATAATAAGGTTTCATTTGATTTTTCTTGAGAGGCATAATAAGATTAAGGCATAATCATCATTTCCCCTATCACAAAAGATAAACTGCTTCTCATTGATCCCTCAGAAACTAGGCCAATCTTTGGATATTAAATAGTCGTTTGCAGCAACTATAGGTATATTATCATTCCAATAAGACACTGTCAATGCCATTCTGATTTTCAGAGACACATACTGCAGTGATCTCTTGAGAAGTCTGATTAAACTCCTGACCCAGACAACAGGGAATAAAAAGAATTAACCAGTTGCTTGAAGGATATTTTATGGAACTTGTTTTCATTTGTATTGATTTATATAAACCCTCCCAACAGGCATACTGGTATTTTTAAGTGGGTACCAAAGCTACATAGATTGGATTGAATGAGAACCTTTTTCTTTCTTCTTTTTTTTTTGCTATTGCTATTTGTGACATTTAGAACAAGGTAAAAGTGCTTCAGAAGTCTTTTGTCATACCTTTCAATAAACTAATTAAATCCTTACTAATGCATTTACTGTACAGGCAAAGTATCTTTATAATTAGATTAGAGGAAAGATGTATAGTTATTATTGAGTAGTATTGCTGAATATGTCATTCCAAACTGCCCTTGTCAAGTTGTTAGGATAATTTTTTATGTTTAGCTATTGCTATTAAAATTCCAGTGGTGCTACTGAGCACAAATATAAAAAACATGCATTACTGGTCAACTCACGAGCCAAGCATCCTATAACTGGAATATTCAGGAAAACAGACAAGAGTATGAAAGAATTTCTACCCCAGCTTAAGAAAAAAATGACAGTAATTAGCAGGGGAAATGATCTGGAAGCAGTTGGTACAACTTCGGCTTTGACATTATTTGCAGTAATTTTTCATCCAAAACAACTTGCTAATGATCATCCAGGAAGCTTAAGAAACCACCATAATTAACCACAAAATTTTAAATCTCCTGGCAGCACTGTAATGACAAGAACATCTTCCACTGTTCTATCAGATAAGACCATATTCCCATCACAGCATCAACTGACTGAGTACAACACCAAGAAACACGTATAACTCTATGAGATTGTATTAAAATTTCGGTGTAACAAAATCATGTGTCATTTCATTACTGTAGTTCCAAAATTGACCTGCAAAAAGGCAGCCGTGAAAAGACAAGATTTCTTGGATCCTGCAGCCTTTTTGTATTCCCAAGATATTACATACCATAACTTGCTTAAGAAACAGTAGAGATCTGGATTTTAAATGTCAAACATGATGTTAGTCTTCTCCAAAGCAATCCGCATCTAAAATATACAAAAATCACTTTTAAAACTCATTTCAAAGTGGAACTGCCCAGATGTATCAACTTTAAAAAAAAAAAAAAAGCCTTGATGCAATCAAAATAGCTACTAAGACTAGTAGTAAGTGAATTGTCTGCTAATGGAGAGAAAACAGTATCCTAAACACTGTGTGCAAATTATTCTCTTACTTCTTAAACAGGATTTATTTCTTAAGTCAGATATGAGTTCTCTTTAAAAATCTGTATTATGAGATCCACACAGGGAATTCTGTAACCTCTGTGAACCACATGTTCCAGTGCCTGACAAATCACACAGTACATTTTCCCCTTAGGTTTAAATGGAATTTTTTGCAATTCAAACTGTGCACATTGCCTCTTTCCCATCCACTGGATACTACTGAAATGACCCTGTCTCTGCCTTCTTTACTTCCTCTCAGCAGATATCAATCCACACTGATAAAATACCCCTTAAGCCTTCTCCTCTCCAGGCTGAAAAGTCCCAGTTCTCTCAGTCTCTCCTCATATTTCAGGTATTCCAGTCCTTTAATAATTTTTGTGGCACTTCAGTCGACTTAGTCCTTTAATTCCATGTATCTCTGGTACTGTGAAGCCCAGAACTAGGTACAGTGACTTAGATGTGATCTCACCTGAGCTGAGTAATGGGGAAGAATAGTCTTCTTTGGCCAATGTCCTAGGGTGACTATATGATGCTTTTATCCTCAATAGTCTGTTCTGTTTATGCTGGACAATAAGTTTTGTACCTTTAAGATTTGTTCCAGAGAGTGAAGGGGGGAGAGAAGAAGCGCACAGTTTGTTTTCAGACACTGCACTCACTCCTCCACATTCCTGCTCCTAAACTGTTGTTGTCTGCAGATGGACAGACAGCGAGACAGAGCTCTCCTTTGTTTTAGTTAGTGTTAGGTAGCTGAGGAAAAGAAGTTTCCTAGACTGTAGGGTTTTTTTCCCTTTTCTTTGGACCTGTTTAAACCTGTTCTGGACTGAACACCCAGAAGAGCACCAGCAGCTCACACCTGTGGCCCACTGGGTCAGGCCTAGGCCGCGGCATTTCCAACATCAAAAAGACTAATAAAAACTAAGTAGGACAAGCTACAACCCAAAAAGTAGACTTTTTCTAAGTTTATAATCTCTTATAAAGTGACAAAAAGTTTTATTATTTAATTTTTTAAGTTTTATTGTTTAATAACCAATTTTTCCTGCTTTACTCCAAAAAAGTATTTTTCCTGAAACAATTTTTAAAAAAGCCAATTAAATCTGCTTTTCTAAAAAAACCTCTTTAAAAGTTCTCTCCCAAATTTGCCCTAAATCAGGACAACCTGCTAGCAGCAGTTTTTAAAGCCTTCATTGGTGCAAGGGCATATTGCTGGTGGATGTTAAACCTGACATTCGCTGAGATAGAGAGGGCCTTCTCTGTAAGGCTGCCTTGCGGCATGTCAGCCCCCAGTGTGTGGCAATCTGAAACTATTCTGCCTCAGATACAGAGCTTTGCATTGCCTTTTCTTGAACTTCATGAAGTTACCACTGAACCATTACCTCACCCTGCTGTGGCTCCTCTGGATGGTTACACAACCAGTTGGCATATCATAGTGTTACCTGATGCATCCCCCCAGGCTGAAAACAACTTATAAACTTGTTCAGGATGCTGTCTCTCCCATCAACCGGGTCATTAATGAAAATGTTAAAACAGCAGAAGCCCCTTAATAACCCTGGGGTACACTGCTATTGACTGGCCTCCAGACAGCTTGTCACAACCCTTTGAGTCCATTTTTCTCGCCCCCTCTCTGCTTACTTACCTAGACAATGCTTTGTCCATGAGTATGTTATGGGATGCAGCATCAAAAGCCTTGCTAAAGTCAGGATAAATAATATCCAGCCCTCTTCTCTCATTCACCTAGGTAGTCATTTCCTCATAAAAGAGGCTTGAGTTGTCCAAGCACCATTTCACTAAAGCCACAACGACTATGCCCACTCACCTTCTTGTTCTTTATAAATTTGCAAAAGGTTTTTAGGTGTATTTGCTCTACCACTCCCCAGAATAAGGGAATTGACCAGACTGTAGTTCCTCAGATCCTCCTCAGTCTTCTTCAAGATAGGAGTCATATTTACTTTCTTCAAGCCCTCAGAAACCTTTCTTGATTGCCATGACCTTTCAAAGACAAAGGAAAATGACATTGACCAGCACTCTTCATAACTATAGGTACATAATATATGCGTCCCAAATGTCCAGTTTAAATCTTCCATAGCTTAATTTTCTTTTACCAGGCTGTCATATTGTTGCAGGTGCCTTGAATTCCTGACGACAAATCCTGCTGATAGAGACTGAGGCAAAGATAGCCAAAGAGTACCTCAGTCTTCTCCATATGCTCTGTCAGTAGGATTCCCATTGAGTTCAGTGCAGAAGCCATGTTTTCCCTTGTGTGCTTTTTGCTGTCTGTGTACTTGTTCAAGCACATCCTATGGTACATCCTGTTCCCCTCCAGATTCTATTCCAGACATGTTTTGGCTATCTTCACCCTATCTCTTCACACTTGAACAATGTTTCTGTATTTCCTCTCTGCACATTTACCTGAAGCAACTTCAACCTGTGTATTGCTTCTTCAGTCTGAGTTTGGTTAGGACCTATTTGCTCAGCTACACAGGTCTTCTGCCATTCTACTGCATGTGAGGTTGGACAATTTTTTAATTTAGTAAAGGCTATCCTTGAAAACCTACAAACTTTCTGAAACTCCTTTTTTCTTCCAGGATTGTCTCCCATGGCATACTTCCAAGTAGGTTCCTGGACAGACCAAAAGCTTCTCCCTTGAAGTCAAAGTTTGCAGTCATGGTTTTTGCCTTGATACTTCACCTATGGGTCCTGAACTCCACTCCTGAACTCATAGTCTCTGCAGCCACGACTTTCCTCAGGCTACTTCTCAACTTCTTGGTCACACGTGTCAGGAATTTAGCAGCAATGATCTCCAGGAACATCCTGAAATTCTTGTGCTGCCCTTCCATAAGATAATAATTGCCTTTTTCTCCAAGAGAGGAAGTGATTCAAATCTTTCTCCTCACATCTTTTGTGGAGCTTTAAGGTAATTAATTATCTTGGAAGTATTTTTCACATCTTTCAAATTTTTTAAATTTCCCAAAGGCTTCATATTTTTAGGGCGAATTAAGGGGGTGACAGAAGTCTCACCTTCTTTTCCTTAAGAGATCAGATGAAAAATATTCTCAAACATGGTCCTATTACCACCACAAAAAATGGTTGCATGCATAGGGGGGTTTATCAGTCAGAATAGTATTTTTATTTCTGCTTCCGTACCTATCAAAAGGAGGTGTCATTTTGCCCCTAAAGTGGTCATCAAAGCTTCTTCCACTTCTAGTCTGTAAGCTCAGACCTGAAGAAGTAGGCAGCAAAGTATTACCTGCCTTCAGCAATTCCTTTAACCAGGAAAAAGGTCCAATTTCACTGAATTTTCATATTATTATCATAGTCTACTCTATTGAGGTTAAATGTATGGAGTCCTTTAGCTCCTGCTCAAGTCTATTAGCACATGGTAGCCCAGTTGGCTACTGCTGATTGCAGCATCTTAAATAATATTCCTATTTTCTGTTGAAGCTGAAGTCTGTTTCTCTGAACAGCTGTTGTTCTTTACATCTGAAAATTACAATGATTTTACTGATGGGAGAATCCTATTTGCTATCATACACTAAAAAACCCTAGAGACAAAGAGCCAAAGGTAGGATATTGTCAAACACTTGCCAAAGGTACCAAACCTACCTATGTCATAAGGGGCCTTCAAGAAGCTATTCTCAGGAAATCATGTCTTTCAGGAATTGTGTTCTTGTTTCAAAATGGCAAAAAATTAGTGTTCTGTACCCAAGACTGAATCTGTAGCAAAGACTGAGTAAGCATAACACGGACTTTTGCTTAAGAATTATATTATACACTAGGCATTTTTTTCTCTAAGGTTTCCATGAAACAAAATATACTTTCATAGGTTAAGAACCCAGACATTTTTTTTTCCATTTGTGTTAGTGGGAGCCACAAGAACATCTGAATATGTTCCCAAATTTGAAAAATATTTCCAATATTTCCCAATATTTCCCTCTTATCTGCTCCTAAGGTCCCTGACAAAAGGGAATATGAGAGAAGGCTTCTGTAACACAAATACTGGAAAAATGCCAGGGGCATAACAAATAACTGGAGAATCATCAGACTTCAAAGACTCAAATTAAAATTGTGGGCAGTAATGTGCTATCTCATAATTAAGAAAGAATTTCTCCCCCCCACCAAATATGTGAGATCTAATACCTCATCATCTTATTTTAAGTAACACTCACTTTTCACAGTGTAATAAAAAAGGGAAGCACACAATGTTTCTTCAGATTCTCACAGCTCTCACACCTAAGCTATATTTAAAGATAAGCAGAAAAGCAATTACATAGAAAAGTATGATAAAAAAAACAGACTAAAGTATCAGTTCATCTGAATGCCATGCAAGAGTACAAGAACGATGGGTGTTATGAAGCACAATCAATATATATATTTACATTTGCAACCTGACGGTTTAGAAAATTTTTAATGTATTTTCTCAATAAAAAAAACCCTAATATTCCTTATGATAGGCAGAGGATACATTTTTAAACTTCTTTGTAATTGCCTAAAAAACAAGAGCTTTGGATTTGATAAATGCAGATTCCCTGCTGTGTGCCTTACCTTGAGAGACATATTGGAAATAAAACCAAGTTCTGCCAAGCAAGGCACATCAATCACATTCTTTTTGTGCATAGAGCTAGAAAATGTTTTCTGTAGATTTGCCTTAATTTGATTTAAAGCCATTGTTTTTCTTCAAGTCTCACTTAGAAAATATTAAGTAGTCTACTAACCACAGTTCACTTTAGTTCATTTATCTAAAGAAAAAAAATGTAAATAGCTCCAGTATGTGGCTGTATGAAGTAAACAATTGATTAAAAATACATTCTAATAAAATGTTTATCAAGATCTCTTCAGAGTTTTCAAGCAGCTTTCAAAGCAGTGGTGTGTGAGAGTTGATTAAATGCCTCTTATGTGCCACATATCCGTAGTATTAAGGTCAATCGAATTCTCCTCAGCAAAAGCTGGCAACTCAGATGAAATTCAGTGGGATTTAAGCAGCAGCTATTCAGGCATTGAAAGCTTACCAAATTCGGGAAGCTTTTTCCCTTGCTACAGGGATGTATAAATAGCAAGACACAGTAAACAACCTGAACTAAAATCACCAAGCTTAACAGGCTTTAAACAGAAGGAGATGAATATGCAGGACCTATTCCTAAACAATACTTGTTAGGCTGAGATAACCAGTTAAAACCAACTACATGGTACCAACGAGAGGATGCAATTCAAGCCAATGCAGAAATATAAATTCATGATAAAAAAAAATAAAATCACTATACCCCAGCCTAGCAAGCTTTGTATCTGAGTGATTTGAGCAAGATTTTACAGCTCTGTGCCATTAGCACCTTTTTTCTGCTGCAGAACTCAGCAATGTCTTCTACTGCTCAGTCCCACCAGCCCTGTTGGTGCCAGCTGTCATACTAGTTTCACTAGTCTCTGTGCTCAATACACACATCCAAAGTTTAGTACTTCTCCTCCAAGGAAAGATTAGAAACACCAGCCTGATCCCTTTAAACAGCAGAGATGAGACTCAGGCCAATAATGGGATTTTTACGTGATGAATACTCCTTCCAGCTTCAAAGGAAATGTCTGCTGAGGGGTTGCCAGAGTTTGTCACGATTTTTTCAACAATATAAGACAGACAGTAAGAGTAGAAGAATTAAAAATCCACACTGACATCTTGTGGACACAGAGCCAGCAAAGCCTTTCAAAACACTTTCAGCACACCCCATTGTGTTGTTTAATCTAATAGATGAAATTGAATGGTAGGGGAAAAGGAGATGGTTTCCTGACACTTGTTAAGCTGGACTGGTACTGCAATGTACCAAGCTTGTGCAGAATGGTGTTTCATATAATAAATATGAGAACCTGGATATTAATAGAAAAATGTTCAAAACTTAATTTAATATTTTTATTCCCAAGGTTCAAGTTTAAAAATGAAACATAATTGAAAGGAAAAAAAAAGTTAAAAACCCAAACAGCAAAACATTTTACATTTATGTGATTATATTAGAATACAAGCAGTGATTTAGCTAGGAAGTCCATACTTATAGCAAAAAAGGAAACCTGATGAAGTTAACATGTTAAGAGTTGACATCTGCAAAGTTGTCTGTTACAGAAGCATTTTCAGAATAGCAGACAAACACTGCTGGTCTGAAACAGATCTATTGTTACATTGTGTTTATGTTCTGCCAATTTTTCTAGGAAAAAACCCAAATAATCATTGAAATGTCTTGGGAAAATTTTGTCAACAGAAAGTAGAATTACAAATTTTTTTGAAATAAATATTCACAGGAATGTTTCCACAGACACCAGAGGAAAATATCCTACTTCCTGCCTTTGGAAGGAACAATATAAAAGGAAACATTTTTAATCTCAGCCTTCAGGAAAAGAAATGGTAATTTTCCCATTTCTTCCAGGACCTATCAATGTATCTCATTTTAAACAAGGTGTGCAGAGAATACAGAGATGAAAACAAATCTTGAGCGCGATGTTTTGCATGACACGTCCTGAGAGCTTTGCCTCAGAGAATTATTAACATAGACACCAGAATAAAGCTGCTAAAGGAAGGAAGACACACCTTGATATAGAATATGCTTCCAAGATAATTTTTAATAGATGGTGCCAAATATTGGGTCCAAAAAGTCCTCTAATATAACTCAGCCTCATAAGAACTGGCTTATTTGATGACTTTAGGGGCAAAAAGATTCTGAAGTAATTTTATGCAGGAGCACATTCTAAGGGGCAACAAATTTTCAGCATCACCAAAGGCTTCACTGCAAATGTTACAATTTAATTAACTTTAGTCAAAACATTTTGAAACAGTGTGGTTCCAGTAATATTCTTCTGAATCACATAAGATTGCTTTTTGCCAGATCTGTATCAAATATAGGACTTGCCTTTTCCTTTTAAATACGCTTTCTCTTTATCTGGGTATTGCTCAGGAGATCCAAAACTGAATCACTGCTCATTTGCACCATATTTAGACTATGTTAACCCTGTGCTTTTCAGTTTCCTGCAGCATTCAGAAAGGATTCCTCCTTACAATCTCCCTTCAATGCATAATTTTGAGAATTATGGGGGTTTGAAGAGACTTTTCTGTGGTGATTATTCACAGACAGAGAAAAGATTTTAAATGGTAGATCCATCAGACTTAATTGATAGATCAGGCTTATGATCCCAGTGTTGACCACATTTCATATCCAGCATCTCCAATTTCCTTGCTATCCTATTGAAATCTGACCTTCCTTGTTCTATTTCTCTGGCATATTTCAAGGGTTGCTATTCTTTCTTTCTGCTTGATTTTAAGCATTCTGTAGCTGCATTGTGTGAGGATGTGAGGATGGAATGTTCTATGGATCCTTCTTTATTAAAGCTCTATTGCTGTTACCAGCGTTCAACCAGAACTGGACTTCAGGTTCCTGTCAGCTCTTTGTGCCTGCATTGATAAGAATCTCAGCTCTTCCCTCAATAAGCATCAGCTCACTTGGTGAACATTCCTGTTCACAGGTGGCTTCTGCTGAAAAAAAATTAAACCTAATTGAAAAAAACCCCAAACTTTGGGATTTCAACCTGTCAAAAGTGAAGAATGAGAAAAGATTTAGCTATGGGTTATTGAATAACTCATGGGGAAAATAAAATTTAACTATATTAAACATTGTAATCATTCACTCCACTGAGGAGAGATAATGTAGCATTTGTCTTCCACATACACCAATTGCATGCAACAGGGGTCTTCATTGTGTGTCACATGAAAGGACAGATATAGCTTGCATGTATAAAAAACTACAAATGATTAATGAAGGTCCTAATTTATAAATTTATAAAATCACATTTTTGGTTTATAGCTATATAGAGAAAAATAAGAGAACTTAGTTCTGCTCATAGTGATGCTTCTCTACACTTTAAAATGCAATGAAACATATTTGAATTCAGCTTATCTCAGTCTTCAGTAACTTGAAACCCGTCTTGCAAATAATTAATCTTTTGTCTCAACAATTGATATACATCAGTCTGGGCAATAATATGAAAGATTTCCATGATTCTATGACTAAATCTTCAAATGAAAATATATATTAATATCACAGCTGGTTTTTCAGCCTCAAAAACACTTTATAAGAGATGTTGTGTTTCACATTTTTCCCTTTTGCATTCTGAATGCTCCATTTAAATTTCTAAATTACTTACTGTCTAAGTGCCATCTTGATCCTCTGAAAACTTCACCATGCTTAAACTTACAGGACTCATCCCCATGGGGTTACTGCAGTGCTTACAGCTGGGTGTATGCTGAGAAATATATACCTGAGAAAATTAATTGAAATTATGGAAACTGAAAGTAGCAATATTGGAAGTTCCAGTTAAACCAAAATATTACTTACAAAAGCATATGACCAAAAAAAGGGAAGACAGCACAAGGAAGATCCTCAGTATAATATCCCATCTTTCTTCTACTGAAGTTCACTCACAGCATTTCCCGCATCTGTTTCACCAGTACAGGCATTCTAATTGTTTTAGTTTTTAATTTCAAAGGTAATTGTAGAAATGAATAATCTGGTTTCGCTTCAGTTTTTAAGCAATCCATTACTGAAAGATAAAACAATGAGTGGCGCCACCATTAGCTTTTTATGTGAGTCTTTTTTTTTGTAGTTCAGTAAGAATAAACAGATGTATATACAAATTATATCAGAAATTTGGTGTTTCTCTAAATTGTCCTCTCTCCCAATTTCTAAATTTTTTTTCATAATTTTACATTTTATCCATATTAAAAGAACCTATCTCCCACAAAGTTCATATGCAAATACTAAAGCATGAAATTGTTGTTTCACATGTTATAGAAAGTAAAAATGTATATTTTCCAAGACCTGCATACACTGAGTGCACAGTTCAATATCATATTTCTATATGCATATTTTGTTATCTATATGTAAAGAAATTCTGCTTCATTCAACCATGATAACTGTCTGAGAGCAGTAAAAGAACACTGTGTTTCAGGTTTCAGAAAAGACCACTGACTGGCAGCCTCAGCCTTTCCCTAAACTTTAATAGCTCTTTGGTCAAATCTCTTCCTTCACAAAAACCTTTGATTTTCTAAAGGTTAGACAAGGTTACAGGTTATTTGATAAATTATTTTTTAAAAGCCCTTATTTTAAGGGGATGTAAGTCGTCAGAGACAGAGGTCTCTGTAAGGTCATGTAAGAAACATCGAGAAAACTGGAGAAGTGGTAGGTTTCCTCTGGCATTTTCAGTGCTCTCCATTAATAATTGGATATGAAGCATTTCCATTAGAAAGGATATCTGTAAGTGCATAGACTAAAAAGCCAGTTATATCATGTTGCTTCACTAGGGCATCCATCCTACATGCAGAGAAATCCTGTTTTTGGCCTGCTGGTGGTGGCAAAACAGCAGCAATGTGCTTCAGTTTGTGCATTGAAACTAAAATTCAGAAGTGATGGAGAGCCAGAAGAGTTGCAAGGCGTACCTGTAACCAAAGACACAAGACTGAGGCTTTCATTTGCTTAGTAAGAAAGACTTGCAAAGATAGAAATGAGACCAGCAGCACTGAACTACTTGCTTTTCCCCGTTTAAACATTATTTGGGATTTAATTAGCCTAAGGACCTTGGACTTCTGAGACCCTCCATGCCAGCTTTGAAGGCACCCTGCAAATATACTGGCCTACTGTTCCAAAGGTAGCATTTCAAGAGATATCAAAACTTTCAAAAATTAGGTTTTCTTCAGTCATGCAGAACTCTGCATGCAAGTGAGCAGGCATTTAGGCAGTGTTATCTCTTCTGCTAAAAAAAACAACCTGTGAATTTCAATATACTTCACAGATTGTTACGAAAATGAATATGAATTATTTACAAAGAACTCCAGAAAGAGTTCTTGAACTCTTGAACTCAAAGAACACAAAGAAAGCTAGCAGATTTGCACAGCAAAGTGTGATTCTAGCATTACCTTTTCAGAGATGATGACATAAAATGCTAAGATGTGATGTAAGCTGGCCTAACACTAAATCACAAGTCTCTACCTGCTTTGACAAGCAATGCATTGAATTAAATACTGCTACAAGATCAACCATATAATTTATACTGAATAAGTGGCAATTTAAGTAGTGGAAAATCTCCAGATACCCAAGTAAATATAAGTGAGCATATGAATACGTCTCATCTAAAAATCCATAGACACCAAGGGAAAAAAAAAACCAAACAGAAAACATGTAAGAAAGCAACTACAAATTTAAAAGTGAAAAAAATTGTATCTGAGGTGTTATTTTGAAAACACTGAAAAAATCAGATTGAATGAATATTTAACATTGGATTTGTGAGGAGCAGTAATGGGAAAACATAATTTGTAAGGAAAAACTATTTTTCACATATGGCTTTTTTCAAAACTATGCTTTGGTGAGGAAAAGAAAATTGGTATCCTATTTTTTGATTTTTATATAGTTTAATTTGGTAAAATTGAAACTGAAATTGAAAAATATGTGATGCAAGTCAGTCTCTCCTTTAACTTTAAAAGAGAACAGTATGTATTAAAATTATTCCAATGAGTTTTTACAGTTTATTAAAAGGTTACAATGAACAGTAGAGGCTAATTAGACTGTGAAATAACACATTGATTTCTTTTAGAAAAATCTATGTCTTAAACCTTTCCTTTCCTAAAACATATAAAATTTCACGTCAGTAACTTAAAGTAGTGAGAAGCCTTGACTGAGATTTTAACGAGCCCTTTTTTGATTTCAGCCTAATTCTAGTGTGTTTTATTTTTGACATATGCTAAGATATATTAAAGTCTCTCAGGAGTGAAATAGATATTAGCTACAAAAATACCAGGTTCAGCCTCCTGAGAAGAAACATTAAATTTTACATAAAAACATAAACACTATGAATTTTATTCTATTGCCCATGTTTAAGCTATGTTCATAGTTTATTATTGCTGATATCCTCACTTCAAATGAGTCAGATGTTCAAGAACTGTAGAAATAGAACCTACAGGGCACATCCAAATGTGACCATCAGAACACATTGGACAAATATTAATTTGAGACACATTTTCCAGCCTGTAAAATTATCCGGAGATTGATGTGGGCTAATGTCATTTGATTATTTCCAAAGATATCTGTGCAAAACAATTTTAATACAATTTATTAATACCGAAGTTTTGGGCAGTGGAGTGTAAAAATCCTTCAATTAGAACATTTACATTCTCATGTCTTTCTGAGGCAAAGAGATGCCTAGTGATCTTAGGGACTCCCTTGCCAACTCAGAACACACAGCAGGGTTTGGTGATATGGATTTATTTCCAAATCACCACATTTTTGTTGGGCAATTTTTAAATGTCATGCATACAAAGAGACGAACTCTTCTGACTTGGCCTCCATTGGAGTGCCACTGTACCTTTTTTTTTGCCACAGCCTTGCCTGCTCTCTCTCTCATCCCATAAATGCTTTCCGCTGCAGCTCTGGAAATCTGCCTGAAACTATCATAAGCCCTTTCCCTGATTTTCTCCCAGCTGCCCTTTGTCAGATCAGAAATTAATCTCTTCTAATGCTAGTGTAATTTGCAGTAAGAATATCAGCCTATCTCATATCTGTAAATAGCCCTTCTTATCCTGGATCCTTTGGTTTTATTGTTTCATCTCAGTACTTTACTACCAAGATGGAAACAGCGAGGAAAAGGAACTGGACTCTAGATCCTCATAAACTCTTAAAATAAGATCCTACCAGACATCAAGGTCTTTACTGCCGAAGTATGATCTAAAACACCTTCAGCCACCAGCCATGTAACATACAGTTGGTCCCTCTCCCTCGCTGCCTCCTCTAAGAAAATAAGGTATTAAGCATTTGTTTCAAGGCATGGCTTGAAATGGAGGAAATTCTTGGGCACAGCTCATCATTTAAGAGTCTCTGTAGCAGAGGCTTCCAAGACCAGTCGTGAATCAATGATATACAGCTACTCTGTGAAGGAAGAAAAAATTTCCAACAGGAAGTAAAAATCTCTTTAAATGTTTTCAAATTTAAGAAATAAACCAATCATTATTTTTAAAGCAGTCAAACAAGCAGTTATTATTATAATTATTTGCTTTGGAAACATGCATTGCAGTTTGCAGGTGACATTAGCAACCTTGGGGGTAGCACACATAATAAAATCTGTATGTTCTCATTGCTTAGATTAAAACACCTAAAGCTCTTTCACCATGGAAGAGGGGAGCGTAGACATCCACAGTGAAGAGATAGCTTCTTATCTCAGAGCCAAGCACCTATTTTGATCTCACAGGCAGCTTTTATTATATTTTTTGCTTCAGCCTCACTTTTACCTTCTTGCTCTGACAAGAGGCAATTTGGTCTTTATTATATATTCTTTAGTGGGGGATCAAAGTAGGAGGTGCAGGGGTTGGGAGGAAGGTCAGGAGGAGGGAGATCTTGGCAAAAGGAAAGTTTATGAAAGGTATTTAACTTATGTCCTGTCCTTTATGAATGAAACTATCAGGGGCACATGCATGCACTCAAGTCTTTGAGGCTGTTTTTGATGGAAGGGCATGACGTGTGATGTGGATTACCCTACATTTCATGGGCTGTCTGATGGGGCAGAGTGTGATGCATTGTTATGCATACCCTGAAAGCATGAAGAAAACATGCTGGGGGGGGAAGGGAGGTGGGGGAAGGAAAGGCATAGCTAGGCATTCCTGTAGTTAAATTTTGTAACAACGGCTTTTCAGGCCATAAATCTCAGAGAAAGGCCAGGTAGGAACTTATGATAGAATTTGTTTTATTTTTAGGGTTGTGTTGTGTTCTAGGGGGGTTGGCAGCTGCATCTAACCCCTCCCGTTACTACGGGGTGCTGGGGCTGGTTGTAGCGGCGGTTGCAGGGTGTGACTAGTAAGTATAGGGGTCTCCTTTGTGTCTTTGGTGCTCGTTATGGTTTATTTAGGGGGGATGTTGGTAGCGTTTGTGTATTCAGTGTCATTGGCGACAGATCCCTATCCAGAAGCCTGGGCTAATTGTTGTTATGGTCTTGGGATAAGGTTGGTTGTGGTGGTGGGGCTGTTATGTTGTAGTGTTGTTATGTTAAGTGGTGGTGTTATATGTTAAGCCTGGGGTGTTGCTGGTTATCGTCTTGGGATGAGGTTGCTGGTGGTAGTGGGGCTTGCCATAGGGGGTTTTATAGTTGAAGATATTGTTGTACAATTCTATAGTTGAAGATATTTTTGTACAATTTTAATTTGTGTACCCGTTGAAAACCTTGTAAGTCTGGACATAATCCCTTTAATAGCTATTATAAAGTAATAATGCATTGCCCCAGTGACAGACATGTCCCTCTCTTTGAGCTCATGACCAGTCCTCTCAGAGCCAACACTTGCCCCAACAAGGCTCCAATTTTACATCATTTACTGGAAGTTTTGTCAAGAGTTTAATTTTTGACAGGTCTATGTTCCTAGACTTTATCTAATATTGAGACAAGTTTAAAGGATCTCAGAAGCTTTATCTTTGAATTTATGAATGATTTGCTGTTCAGAGACACTTGGCCTTACCTCATTATCCTTCACTCAATCATTACCATGCACTTAAGGTTTTACATCTTCTTCAAATGAAACACTTTATCTGTGTTGAAGGAAGGTAAAATTAATCTAGTTTTACTTTACATTTAACAGAACAGGATTGTAAGCATGGCTACCTATAGGATCCAATAACATGGCATCAAAATGCTGACTGAGAGATGATAACTAGCATAGGTAAAATGATACTAATCATTTAGTATCAGATTAGATGCAGATACAGATTAGACATATACAGATAATTTAGTATTTAGTAATCAGATGTAAAACGATCACTAATATTGACCTGGCCATGCTTTTATTGACATTGATGGTATGTGCAACATTTATGCATGAGGCTTTTGTTCCTACAGATTAATAAATCATGTCTATGCATAAAATACTGCCTCAGTGTTAAAGCTGGACAAATTCCAAAATGAGGGGAGTAAGTAAATGTAGGAAAAAACTGAAAATCAGTCCCATTGCAGGTTAAGCAAGAAGATGATTGCAAAGAAGTTAGCATTTTGGTATAAGTCAATTACTCAGTTTTACAGGGAACAAAAAACAAATTAAAAAAAATGCTACACATTTAATTGTGTTATTTTAATTAACCACTACACATTTCATTAAAATAAATGGGAAAAGGAACAATTCTGTCCTGAGATAGAGGGAGAAGGCTGGAGGTGGGTATTCAAAATGTTCACAATATAGTTCATGCCAGCCTTGTAACTTAACATAAACAGACTTCAAAAACTCATGTAATAGAGCAGAGAAACTCAAACACTCAGCAGTGCAGCTCCTTACTTTGCAAAGAATACTTTCAGTTGTATGTAATTTCATTTATGTGTTCTTTTTGTAAGCCATAAATAAAACTGAGTGATATTCCCTACCATGTGCTTACACCCTCAGGGGTCTAAAACTCCTGAAGGCTGGTTTTCCCTATAAAGACTTCAGTCTTTCCAACATTAATGAAGTGTTCTTGTCCGACCATTTAGGAGCCACTCTGGGAATCAAAATTATACCACCTAAAAATTTCACTGATGGGACCCAAGCCATTTTGCAGTGGGCAGCTCCAGTGAGCCCATGGGTCCCCACTTGATTCCCACCAGACATCACATGCCCAGAATCAGACAGGTTTCAAAAATATGTGCCTAGGACAGCTTTCCTGCCTGTATGTCTAGCAATGTGAGATTCTCCATTTGAGCTGTACATCCCAGGCTGTATTGCCAGGCAGTTGACAGTCAACAGAGAAAAATACACATTTTTAAATTGCAATATTCTGCATCGGGTTTTGAGACATAATATAGTCAGGTGAGATTAACTTCACCTGGAACCAAGTGGTATCCATTAGGCTTAATTAATGTGCATGGGCACTCTGAAAATGTCAAATCACACAATGAAAATCTGTTGGCATTTTCAAGCACTATTGCACCTGCTGACAAGATATTTTCAGTGAAAAATTACATCCTGACTAAGGCCAAGAAAGCACTTTAGAAGTGCAGTGCAAAATCACTAATCAATTTAACTTCACACTCTATTAACTTAAAGAAATGTCTTTATAAACTGAATCCGAAGAAGGAAATCTGCTCCATACTAGAACCAACACAAGCATTTGTGATTTCTATACAGGAGGATGTTGCTACATCTACAAATAATGAACTAAACCCTGCAGATCCTGTCACCTGTAAGATAACCAGAACAAGAAAGATAGATGTCTCCTGAGGTTTATCTTCTGCATGAAGGTTACCACCGGATGCCAGTCTGACACCAGAGAAATAGTTACAAGAAGTTAACTTTGCCTTTTTTTTTTCCAAAGTAGTAGATCTGAAAGCAAGATAAACCAAATTTTGAATAAAAATTAGCAAATTATTCCAAAATATTTAAAGATTACTTCAAATGTGGGTTTGGATTTTTGGTTTGTTTTTTTTTTTTTTTTTTTTTTTCATTTTCTCTATTGCTATTACTCTGAAGAAAAATCTTTATTAAAAATGCATTATTTCTTTTAGTGTGTGTTACTGAACAGAATAAGGATTTTGTGGTTTAATGGCAAGGCAATATCTTAATTTAATCACTAGAAAACTCAGAAGAGTTTCCAGTACTCACAAATCAAGTGATTTGCTTGTGCTTCACAAGGCTTTCTCAAAGTCTCTTTGATTGAGCAGCTCTTGTTTATGCAAATTGAAAGTCTAAATAGAAGGTATTAAAGATGTCCATAAAGATTCCATAAGATTCAGCTCCCCTTTCATCTCTATGGCTCTTAATTCCTTAAAGCTCCATTCTTATGGGTGACTTTAACAAGCTATGATTTATGAAGATTCCTCTTCGATACACCACCAGAAACACTTGCTTTATGCATGTTCACAAAACTATACCATAATTTTTATCTGCTTTAAAACAATTTCTTAGTCTTTCCAAACAAATAAAATGCCACAATTTATTGCTTTTCAGTGCTGCAGAGAAGATATTAAAAGGGTCTAGACAGTTAACTAGTATTAAATCTGGAACAAGTGAAGATAAAGAGCCTAAGGTCTCTAATTTACATAATTGATTAAACAGCCAAAAACTAGGACATCAGATTAAAAAAAAAAGCCACTATTCAACATGCAACTAAATCATTTAGTCTAAGTTAGTTCTTCTAGATCTGATGTATGGTCAGGGAAGAAAGGCACCTTGATAGTGTGTTTCTCTTCTAAAATGGAAGACTTAGAAGAGATACATCACTGTGCGCACAGACACATTTTAGAATCACAGGGTCCTACAATTGTTTGGGTTGGAAGGGATCTTCAAAAACCAGTGCTCCAGATCCCTGATCGTCTTCATGGCCCTCCTCTGGACTCATTCCAAGAAGTCCATGTTCTTATAGCATCCTAGAGATGGAAGCAGGTGGTGTCTCATGAGGGCAGAGGGAGAGAGCCACATCCTTCAACCTGCTGGCCACAGCTCTTTTTGACGCAGCCAGGGATACAGTTGGCTTTCTGGGCTGCAAGTGCACATTGCCAGATGGTGTCCAATTTACTATTCACCAATATCCTCAAATACTTCTCTACAGGGCTGCTCTCAATCTATTCATCAACAAATATCATCACCTGTATTGATACTGAGGTTTGTCCTGGTCTAGCTGCAGGATATTGCACTTCTCCTCGTTTAACTTCATGATGTTCATATGGAACCAGCCTGGCAAAGTCCCTCTGGCTGTCATCCTTCCCTCCAGAGTATCAAGAACACCACTCAGCTGGTGTTGCCTGCAAACTTGCTGAGTTGGCAATCCCACGGTCTATGTTGTTGATAAATCTACTAAATAGCATTAGTTCCAGTACAGGGTCTTGAGGGATGCCACCAATTACTGTTTTTCCACTTGGACACAGAGCCATTGACTACTCTTTTTTGGCTGCAGCCATCCAACCAATTTTTTATGCACTGAATTGTCCATCCACCAAACCTGTATTTTCCTGATATACTAACAAGAATGTTATGGGACACCATATCAAAAGACTTAGAGAACTCTGGGTAGAGGGCATCAAAGCACTTCACTTGTTGATTGATGCAGTTTTTCCATCACAGAAGGTCACTGTCGCAGTCGAGGTGGTCACGACATTAAAGCAGAGACCACAAGCAGTCTCAGTCTCAGTTGTCAACCGTTAGCAACCATTGGCAACTGTTGGTAACACTTTATTAGTGAAAATGGCTGATCTTTTATACATCTCCTTGGTTCTTACCTCTCGCTCCTTTAGCTAACAGGGGCTGCTAGCCCCTTCCACAGGTCACTGGGTTAATCAAGCATGATTTGTATTTAGTGATGCCACGTAGGCTGTCGCTAATCACCTTCCTGTCATACATGCATTTTGACATATATTTCAGGGTGATCTTTTCCATAACTTGTTTCATTTCCCTTCAATGATGACTGGAGAATTCTTGGCATCCAGCCTTTAGGTTTGACATTTTACTTTTAGATGGCTAGAAATATAGCGAATTATTGCAGTGTTCATTTAATGCCATGGGCTACTTTTCAACCAAGTGCTGACAAGACACTGAACACAACTTGCTCATCTGTCTAGATCTGAGGACTGAAACTGGTTTTACACAGCAAGAAACCTTTCCCAAATATGTTCACAGTGTTCCAAATACATCTGCTTATAATTTGTATGACCAGATCTCTGCGACGTGGGATTTCTTTTTTCTTCTATAGAACAGGAAGAAATTTCTAGAAGCTAAAGAGGAATGAAAGGTGGTGTCTGGAAGGGATTTGTTCTTACAGACAGACCAGTGTGTATGAGGGAAAGTGGGGAAACTCTGGTGCCTTCTACATTTCGAGTCCCACCACTGTGTGGTCCCCCTGTTCACTGCAGCTGAACCAGTTGTGAGAGAAATCCAGCAAGGAGCTCCCCAGTGAGCCCACACCTGAGCTACCTGATTCACTTTTCTTAGTAATATTCTAATGTAGAGAACACCTTTATGTGCATTTAAACAATTAATAGAATCAAGCCTACCTGAAATCGTAAAGCACTACATATGTCTAATGAATTTTTAAAGACACTTACTATTAGTTATCTAAATTTGGGGTTCAGTTAGAGACATACTAGAAGACAAGGGCAGAATGTGATACTGGAAATTAACAGAACTGAGCTTTGCTTGCAAAGTTGGATGTTTCCAATTTAGACTCCATATGCAGTCCAGAAATGCATAGTCAGTTTGTCTGGGAAGCATTGCTTTGCACCCAAGCTGGAGTCAGGCTTCCAAGCATTTTTTGAAGCAATTTTCCTTTCCTGTTTGTTTTTTTTTTTTTTTTTTTTTTTTTTTTAAATTGTACATAGAATGCCCAGATGCTAAAAAACTAAAAAACTTTTAAGTTATGTTTGTCAAATGAGATAATTAATTTAATTTGAATGTAGTTAGAACAGCCAAAGAAAGCTTGACAAACAGACTAGATATCAAGGGGTGGAATTCAACCACAACTGAGTCTCCCATATAGAGAGATCCGTATTCTAGAAACCACTTTAAAAAAACTTTCATAAGTGAAACATGTGGATTACGTATCAGCTAAACACACTGGAACAGCTTTGCAATTGTAATACATTTCCTCCACGTTATTAAAAATCTCTTTGCTTTATAAAAAAATGAATGGCTTTTATGTAACAAAATTTATACAGCTGATGTTGGACCCTGATTCATTAGGAAGTTTTGAAATAATCTCATTCAGCATAAAGAAACTGGCACAAAACATGCTGCGTTGCTAAGCAGAAGAGTACTTTCACAACTTAGTTTTTGAACTATATATTTCCTGTGGATATTTCCTGGGAAATTTATTTTATTATTTTCAAAATTGAAAGAGGTTAAACAGATGTTTATCAGGTCTTTTGGTTTTATTTTTTCATTTAATATATTATTTCAGTGAGTGAATTCAATTTTGGAGAAATTTCTAACTAAGAAATAGAATATGAAGATGACTAGTGGAAAAAGTTCATACAAGAATGTGTGTGGGCGTAGCACATTTAGTGAAAAGTTGTTTGAAAACAACTTGATAGTTATGTGGTATTCTGTTAAATTGCACAAACATCAAATGGTATCCATTTTTCTTTCCTCATTAACAAAAGTCATTGTTCTTGTGCCAGTTTCTGCTCAGGGGTCTTTTTTATGCTAACTATATACAGCATAATTATGTGACATTACTATCATTTTAATTAAAATCAGACCTCATCAAACACACACACAAAAAAGTCCCTCAGACTTAATCCTTTATTTTTCATCAATCCAGTTGACTTATTCTGAGTTCCAAATTTTAATCATAATTTGCTCGTTCACTCTGTGATGGGAGAGAGACTGTTAATGTTGTCATATTCCTGACTAGATATACCTAGATATACACCTAAACAGTGATATATTTGAAACTCCTTCTTTCAGTACTAACTACTCGCATAAATTGACCTCTGAGATGTAACAGTGCATATTTTAAGTGCTAAAGCATAATTACAGAGAGAGAAAATAAATACCCTCGATGAAGTAATATTTATGGACTTTTTTACCTAAAGTGCTGTTTGGCAGGCTAGCAGTTGTACTCTGTTCCTTTGTATTTTGAAATCACATGGTTATATTGCATGTGACAAGGTACAACACACAACCAATTAATCATAATATGAAAAATACATGCCATTTTATCCAAAGCAATGTTGGATATTATTAAGTCATGAGTTACACTGAACAAAGTAAAGATATTTAGAGAAGGAAGGGACAAAATTTTAATTCCTTACTCTTTGATCAACAGCTGTGTTTTGTGATATGCCTAAATGTTTACAAATTTAGTCATGTAACAATGCAGTACAGTGAACAGGTTTTATGAGTACACTGATTAATTAAAACATGGTCACATTCTGGAGATTAATTTGACATAGTTCTGGTTGGGGAACATGCTAGTGGGCAGTAATCTTCAGTGGTCCAGACATTTAATTATTGCTCTGTTTTATGCCTTCTGTATTTAGTGATATTTCCAGACATACCACAGAAGCAAAATTTTGTCCAAGCCAAAACCATTCATTTTGGATCATATGTACACACAAGTTAAATATTCAAAAAATCTCTAAACATCTAAGCGTATTAATTGCACTTAGTATTTTCACCAAGCACTGGGACATTGTAGTATTCATAAAGCTCTAGAACATGCTACAGCTTAAGAACATTTCAAAAGTGGTTGGTGAGAGAATTCCTATTGATTGCAGAGTAACCATCTTATATAAAGCAACAGCAATCAGCAGTAAAATGGAAGCAATTAATTTTGCAATTTTGCAAAAAAGAAGAAACAGATACTAGAGGGAGGTATTGCAGTTTGCTTCCACTTAGCTATAACAGGTATAAAACAACCTCAAAAAACTTATTAAATAATAAAAATATCTCCCACTGGGAAAAAAATTAAAGAATAGCAAAAAGTCTTGAGCCAATCTAAAGTCACATGCAATTATTCAGTTTATATTTTCTTTGTTTTTCTATTGTTCAAATTCAATTATTTAGTAGATTAAAATTTTGCTTTTAATGACCAGAAAGAAAAGAAAATTGCAACCCTTCTTATTACGTGTGTTACAGTCAGCTGTAGCACAACATAATTTGTTTCTTCTAAGCACTGGGGTGAATGGTGAAAACTGATATATACGTGGTAATACCCTGAGCTCAGTTCATAACGCCTTGGGTGGCTTTATGTACATCAGTCCCTGCAGGAACTCACTCTCGCAGACATGTGAACTGAGTCAAGCAAAGCTGCAGCAAAGGCTGGTGTTGCTGCAGTAGCAATGATCCTTCATCCAAAGAGGAACTTCCTTTGTCCTGCCTTTCAGCTTTCACCTTTCCTGCAATACAAATGTAGGTGCAAGAGGACATGAAAGGCCACCATACATATTTCTTAGAATGCTAAAATTAGACCAAAAAGATGTAATACATGATATTCCACAATATTTGGGGAAGGCTTGTATCAGTCCTGAATTGTCCTGTCAAGCTGAATGATCTAGCAGTGTGGTTTTTTCCCCATAGATACAGATATGCTGTATTTCTCCCATAGCACCTGTATTTTATGATCTTTGATTTATCATTATGTATCTGGTCATTTACACCGACTATTTGACCTATCATTTAATTATTATGAGCACAATGAAAATAATACAAAATACTTAAATTAACCTCCCACGTACATAATATATAATTCATATATAGTGTCATATTTTTCTTTCATTCTTAGCTGCCAAGGAATATTTCTTCTTTATTTATTTTTCTAGTAGAAATATTAAACATATAATCCTTTAATCCTGCATATCAATCTGAATTGTATAGGTGGAAAACTCCCACAATATTCAGATAACTAAAATACCCTGCTCTCATATATATCTCATTCTTCAACATTCAAGCTGACAAACAATACCAGGAGCAATACATTAACCTTTCAGAAGGCAATTTGAAATTACTTAATTAGTGACCACCAGAATATTTCATTCTGAAAATCTAAAAATACATGATAGCTGCATAATGCCTAAAGCATGAGACATCATTTCTACTGAAAGTGTTCATCCTGTAATACATTGCTGTGTTAGTTTTGGAGTGCTACTCTATCAGTTTCATTTGCACCAAAAGTACACTCTAATTGCAACCCTTCCTCATAAGCCCCTTGCTCTTGCATTATACAGAAAGGTTGTGCAAGCCATTGGTGTAATTTTTAATTTTATCTTTTTTAATTCTAATTTCTAAAATTACTTTGTTTCTATTAATGCAACTTATGTCCCTTTCAATTTTCCTATGTTACTGAGTGCATAATGGAATGAGATTTTATGGATGTCTAAATTTTGTATAATAGGTCTGTTTTAACTTTGATCTTTGCTATATTTGAAGTTTTGAAAAAAGTTACATATTCTCAACTTTTGGCTTTAGCAAAAAAGATATCTGGTACTCTGTCCAAATTTTAGGTGGAAGAACTTAAAATGTTAACTGGGAAAACAGAATTCTAATATTTTCTGCACCATCTTGGAGTTGAATTGAAGACGTTTCAATGTGAGAGTGGTATCAAAGAAAACAAGTTCTGTTACAGCTGCCACATAATTCCTCCAGGTACTGATTTTAATAAGGTCTTTTCTTGAAGTTAGATAAATTGCATGTGTGGGGAAATCTACAAATCTCTTACATCACCTATCTCATTGTATGATGAAAGTTGAAAAAGTCAGGGTCTATGTAACAGCATTTTTCTCCCACAAATAAATATTCTCTCTCTCATTAAAATAACCCAACATACAGACATTTTACTGGAAATTTGTCAGTCTTCTCAGAACTACTTAAAGGAAAATCACTGCCAAGGTTGCTGAAGAACTCATCACCATGTGACTCTGTCATCAGGTCTATAATTGCCTCTTTAAACAGTAACACTGACAGGTCTGTGTCCTTTTCTCCTTATGGATGCTAGCTGGAGTCAGGCAGAGAGACCCAGAGCACCTCAGATGCTACAGAATTTCTGAGTGAAAATAACAGACCAGAACACTTTCTGCTTCTATACCGGTACACACATTTGGAAGCCAAAATGTTCTTATTAGCTTTCCCTTTCATTACTTACTCATATTTATTAATAATTATGTCAATTACATTATCTTTTCAAGTAGGCTTACAAAAAATGAAAGAATGTCTCTTTCAAGTAATTTGGTTTATTGCAGCTATTACAAATCTCTATCTTTTTCTTTTTTATTTTCATGTGTTACTTGTGAGGTCATTGGGGCTAAAAAATGTTGTGAGTTTTTGTTCCCAGACTTGTGAATATTTACAGTGTAAAAAAGGTAAACTACTTCTTCTTTGATTATAATTCTATTTCATTAAGGTTATTGACAACACATAAAGTCAAAGGAAAATTTTTCATCCTCTGCAGCACAGAGAAAATATTCATTCTGTCTGATAATTTAAGAACAGATAAACACTAGTTGGAGTGCAGTTGAAACATACTAATTATTACTTTTACAAACATTTAAGAATCAAAAGGAAAAATACTAGAAGATGAAAATATTTGATGCCAGTTCATTTGCTAGTAAGTTTACAAATACAAAATACTGATATGAAACCCACTGAATATAGGTTTTCATATAGGCAAATTCTGTCCTCAGTCTCTTGCAACTTCTAATACTATGAACCTTGAGTTATGCAGTTGTACATAACTCAAGGTTCATAGTATTAGAAGTTGCAAGAGGCTGAGAGCAAAATTTGCCTAACATTAATTGATTTCATTCATAGAGATTCTTCTGTTGTTCAGTAGATAGATCTGTTAATTCCTGTAGGGTAGAGAAAAAGGAGTATTTCCCACAGAAGTCAAAAAGACAGCAGTTCCTTTAAAAAGGCCATATTTATCAGCAAAGTCACTGCTATGCAAAATGCAGATTATTTTTTTCTGAGCTCTGCTACAGAAAGAGGAGATTAAAGCAATCAGAAGGAGAAAATTGAGATTAATTATTTTGAAATAACAGTCACAGACACTAGGTGGGGATAGATGTCAAAACAAAAATATTGCTTCCAAATGCACTTTTGCTGCAAAGAATCTAGGTCATAATATATGTAAGGAATGAACTGGGGATGCTTCCTGTGATTTCCATTTTCTTTTTATATACGTCTAGAAATAGTCTATTCTGGGCTGGTAAAAAAAATACTTTTTTCCTCTTTTTTTTCAATTTACAGCCTCAACTTCATTCATCTGATGCACAGAAGAGGCTAAATAAAACATTCTTAGATTTTCACCAGCAATTCATCATCAAATTTAAACAGATGTCCTCCATTAGCCTTAGTCTTCTTTGCTTAGTACTGATACTTGAGGTTTTTCCTGCCTAGAGACAGCATTATTCCAGGCCATCTTTTAGACTTGAAATTTGAGGAAGTAGCTTTAATGAAAGCAAACTAGAAAGCCATTATGGTGGCAGAATGAGAGGCTTGTCACATGAAGGTAGGTATCCATTTACCTCTTCTTTTGAGAAATTCAAAGGGTATTTAAGGAAGAGCTTTGAAACATGGGAACAGGCCAGCTCCTGTGGCGGGGTTCTAGCGGCTTCTTTGTAGATGTTCTCCTTAGCCTCTCTGAAAATTTTCTGTTCACATTCTCACAAACAAACACAGCACATGACCCCAGAGTTTCCCATTGCCAATGCAGTTCCAGGTGCTGAGGAAATGACTGATATGGCAGAGCTGCATGGCAAAAATGAAAAGAGATGTCTCCCCATTTGGAAAAGGCCAAAGTGGAAAATTCAGAGGAAAAGCACAGTAGAATCTTCCCTTCAGAAAAAAATCTGGATTTTGTGAACTGCAAAAAAAATAAAAACCTTCCCCTCTGAAATCAAGTTTACATACACAAAGACTAGATTGAGGAAACATCTTTAGAACCATAGAACTTTGATTTCTCAGCACACATAGTGCAGAAGTAATGTCAAGAGCAGCTGATGTGGAAAAGTTACGTGAAACTCATTTCTAGGGTAATTTTAGAATAGAAGACTATATCCAGGCCAGTAGGACAGCTATCATAACATTAACCATTTGAAATTTAAAGACATTTTTTTTCCATACATTTATTGTGAACATGGTACTGACTGGCATTTGATGTCCAATGGTGTGAAACAAAAGCAATGAAGAGAAATGAGCTAATTGTTTGGATAAATTAATTCCCTAGTCTGATGTTCAGTACATCAGTGACTGCAATGTTGCCAGTGAGTCCTGACACATCCCATAGAGAAAACATTTTGTCTTTTATGGAATGAGAAAAGACAAGACTTGAGGCACATTAATAATTGCCAGAGTGCTTATTGTCATCTGTGCAGCAGATATTTTTCAGGTCATTGTCTGAAATAAAAAATTCTTGGCAGTGGAAGCAGCCTGTGCAGCCTCTTCTCCCCCATACACCATCCCTACTTCTCAGGTGTGACAAAAAGCCAAGGTTACACAGAGAAGCTTGTTTAGATTAAAAATCACCTTGAGAAATACCCAGAGATGTTGTATTGCATCAATTAGCATTGTGTTCAAAAAAGTTAACATTTATTAAAGTCTGTGGGAAAAACTCAGGCTATGCTGTTATAAAAGATGTCAAATGTAAACAAAGATCACTAAAACATTCTAGCACAACCACTTGAACAAAAAAAAAACAAAAACAAAAACAAACAACTCTTCAAATGTATTTTGTTGTTAAGAAGAGCAAAAAACCAGAAAAGCTGGCAGCTGCAGAGGCAGCAAAGCAGCTTGCCACAGCAGTATGGCTTAATTTTTCACACAGAAAATTGCAAGAGAGTGTTGACAAATGGTTTGTCATAAACAGAGCACATCTAGATCATAGTGCGGCAAACTAGGCCAAAAAGGAGAGAAAGAGAAAGGAATTTCACTCTGTGATATGCCTTGTCACTCACATAGCAGATTTCAACTTTTTTCTTATTTCATTTGGCTTGGTTTATTTTAAAGTTTACTTCTGCTTCCCAAGAAGAGATAAACCTCACAAAAAGGTGAAATATGTAAATATAGACTTTTATGGAAAATTAATAATTAAATAATAAGGATAAGTAATTTAAAATAATATAAAAGAGAGTCAGTAGAAAGAGTATTCTTGTCTTAACTGTCTATATCAGAAAATGTTTTCATTTTTCCTCTTCATAGTTCTATTCACATTGTCATTCCTCATATTGTTGCAGTCTAATATATTAATTAATGAATAGTATTTTTCCTGAATAGATTTTAAACCTGATCATTATTTTTTATTATTATTTTCTAAAGGAGATGGTATTCTCCATTGGCTGTTAAAAATTACATTTTTACCCTTTGTATATACATGCATATATGGGGACGGAGGTTGTCACTCTGTCTCTTAAAAGATGGAGAGAAAGAGCCAGCACAGAGAGTTAGTAAATCCTGTCTGAATCCTACTCCTGGAGAAAAACAGCTAGAATTGTGAATTTATGATCATTCAGCATGAAAAGACTAACTCTTGGAGAGTTTTCATATATAACACTTCAGTTTTTCACAGCTTTAAACATCAACAAAGTAATTATGACCTCAAATTGAAAGACATGATTTTATATCAAAGAGGAGTTATTGCTTTCCTCAGAGCAATTTGCTTCTCCTCCCCCATGGGGGTCAGGGTAACACTTGATTTTATGCTTAATAAATATTCCCTTTTGTTTGTATTTTCCAAAAGATGTTGGCAGCATTGCATCAAGCTAGAATGGACTCTGCGGTAACCTCCAGTGACCGCACATGGCTGGAAGCAGCCTGCCATACTTTCAAACTTGTGACTGATGCTGATTTAACACAGGTTCATTTCTCTGAGATTACAGTTTTCTGAAATCTGCATTTAGGTACTTGCTGTTATTGCAAATGAATTAATTTTGTCTCAAAAAATCAGACTGGTGTCTAAAACCTGCTCTTACATCCAAAGAACCAAGATATAACATGATTTCTTCCAGTTTCACAGATCTCATCTGATTTAGTCTTTCTTAAGAACAGTTGGACAAGAAACTGTTTTGACATTTTGAAACTTGGAGATTACAATTAAAAGAAAAGAAATCCATTCTATATTGAGACAATTTTGAAAACAGGGAAAAGAGACAAATCTAGGAAAATCGACCAACATAAGGATCCTTTTCTCTGGTTTTGAACAGTTTCTACTCTAGAGCCAAGAATCCTTTCCTGATGAATATTTAATTACAAGATGGGAAGTTGATTCTAAAGCATTAAGAATAAATTACAGTATGAAAGAGACTCATCAGAGAATTCACTATCTAGTTCTTCTTAGGGAACTAGGAATATAGAAGTCATTCACTAGCAAATTTCTATTCTCAAATATGCTCACAGATGTCATTGCATTACTGATTTCCTGTCCTGCATTAAAAACCTGTGTTCCTTTGTCCCAGAAGTTAATTATCATCACTGGCTGCAGCAGTTTCAACAGCTGAACATTAATCAGTGAACAATTTAAATCTTGAGCTAATTTTTTTTTGCATTGGTATTGTTTTTTTCTCTGCTTATTTTCTGGACTCCACAGAATGTATGTGTCCATTACACTACATTATAAAATTCTAAATTTTTATTTTTTACATTCAGATTATTTTTTTTTTTACATCCAGGTGACCTCTTGGGAAGATGAGCACTTATAAATTATCTGACATTTTTACAACACCAAGTGCAGTGGTTGAAAGTATCGTACAAAATGCCAAAAAATCCAGGAAGATCATTTAAAATGAGACACTATGAACAGGTCTACTTCTTTTTGTGGGCCCGACAGTGGGAGTTGAGAGTAGTGGCAATGACACTCTGGCAGTTCATGTAAAACTAATGGAGACTTGGCATCTTGATTTTTGGGTGGAAAAAAACCCCAATAAAGATATTTTGACTATTTTTTTCTAGACATTGTACAATGTTGTAACTCAGAGGAACAGCACTTCAGTAGCAGATACAGACTGATTTGCATCTTGAGGATCTGGCTCAAATCACTCTGTGTGTAACACACTGCAATTTTAAGCATTTTGCAGCTGTACTTTTGCTCAGAAAAATCAGACATCAGCTGTTTTCCAGCAGCTTTGGCGTCTGCCCTTTACCATTTCCTTTGCCACTCAAGGCCAACTGCTCATAGTTCAAGAGAAAAACATTCAGGATCTAAAATTAGTGCATTTCTCCAAAGACAGCAGAGCCTTTGAAATTATTTCCCCATAATAAGATGTGATGAAAAAATTATCCCAATTTAATTGCTCTTCAACATTCATAATATACCATCTGGTATTTACTGCAGGCCTTTGTAGAATTCTTCACTGACTCCCCTGGTGTCTCAGCTATTTCTGTGCCTCCTACCTAGGCTAAGAGATGACCACTGACTTTGCTGGCTCCAAACCTAGCTCCTAATGTAAATTAACAGCAGTTGAGTTACTCTGGGGAACTTCAGCTCTGTCTTTAACCAATTACTGATGGCTATTTTCTCAAAAACCATGTGGACAGTCTTTACTTCCAACATCTTTTTTTTTCTTTAAGAGGCTTCACAGGACTTAAAAAATGTATAGAAGCTGTGTTTGTGGGATATTATCCAGATAGACAGGGCATCACAGACACCATGTCTTCCTATCTAAAAGAGATTTTTCCTCCAGAATTTGCAAATCCACAAACCAGAAAATTATAAACCATAACCTATGAAGACTGCACCAACCAAAAATAATACTAATTAAAAAATCCTCTGATTTAAAATTGAACAGTATTATTGAAGACAGCAGAACTGCAGATGTTTAAGTGAAAGCAGAACATGAAGATAAAATATTAAGAATTTTTGTGTGGAATTTTTTAACTGGGGTTTCTCTACATCACATTTGATTAACTGGTATCACATTTTTGTGTACAATCCTTGCAGTGCTTCTATGGAGAGTGATAGGGGGGTTTTTTAGGCTGCATTTGCTATGTGGTAATTAAGTCTGCAATAGCAATTAAAAGTTGTTATTCTGAACTCCTGTACTTTTGGCATTAACAATTACTTAGTAGTATTAATTTAAGTAGTATACTCCTCACTTTTAAATCCAGAGTTTACCACTTCAAAATATTAATCTATAGAAAAATAAACTCTGCTTCTTAGGAGATTAGTGACCTCTATTTGTGTTTTACAGCTCAATACACCAAAGCTCAAAAACACTAAAGATGTTCAAGGGCAAGTCAAATTTTATTACAAGAGCTGACTTCCAAAATGCATAGCATAACAGGCATCATGGTCAATTCTGCAGATTTTGTCATGCTCTGGCATCCCCAGGCTGTAGAGCAGCTGATCACACAATGTTCCTCACTGTCTCACAGAAATGTGGCAGATCAGCACTGGACATGCATGCAGGTATGTCGGTGTGTAGGTATAGCATATGCATAATCCACTGTGTAAATTGGCACCAAGTTTTTGTAACATTACTACACCTGTTTTGCCCATAACCATTTGCTTGTCTCAAGGGATATGCATGACTTTAAACCCAAGAGTTCATGTCCAAAACCCCTTTAGTAACTATAAATCACACCCAATGTTGCCAATGGACTTGGGATTCATGCCCCACATCTCTTTCCAAGAGGCAGCCCTATAGGACTTCACCCTAATGAAACCTCAGGTCTCTCCTTCACCCTGATCCCAGTGCTGTCCATGATGGATCCTAAAGCAGGAGGAAGGCCAGAATATCACACCATGGAGATGTGAGCCTAACATCAGAGGGCATCAGGTGTCAAAGCAAAGGGGACTGTGAAGGCAGCTGAGGATCCTTGTTCCTGCAGACCCCTCCTGCACATTCACAAACCTATTCCCTCCCTGCCTGCCATATCATTTCTCAGGATTTAAGTCAAGCTGCATGAGCAGAAAGACTAAAAGACCACTTTAGTGCTGTGAATGATCTCTTTACAAAGGAATTGAGATGGTTTAGAGAGGCTCTGTGGGAAAGAAAAACCTGTTGTGGCCTAGTGTCCCTATTCTGCAAATATATCTAAGACTTCAAAGTCTACTTCAGTTCCCTGGTGCCAAACCAAGGAGATCTTTTCTTTTTTAACAAGCAAAACTCCAACCTTAGCAACATTGCACTACAGAAAATATGATGTGAATGTGAGACCCACCCCTGGAAACTTATCAATTAACAGAACATTTAAATTTGTCTTGGTTAAAGCTGTGGCACGCATCCAAGGGCCTATTTAATTTTTTCTTTTTAAAAGCAACCAAACCCCTAAAAAACCTGAAAACAAAGTTACCCCACCCAAAACCCAGATATTTTTCTTAAGCCTGATTCAAGCTATTTGTGTTTAAAAGTTCTAACAGATGTGAACACACATGCACAGGCAATCTGGATACCACTGCTTTATGTGCAAGGTAAGGACTGGATATGTATATGCCCTTGGTAAGTGAGGGGGGATTATTTCTCTGTCTTTGGCCAGTTTCCCAAACACTTCATGCAGTCATAAGCATTGCCAGTGAGTTAAGAGCAAACTGTAGTTGATGAATTCCATACAGTCCAGTAAGTTATACTGATTCATCTCTACTTGCACTCTATGGGCAATTTTTCACAGGAAGGGAAAGTGCCAGACTTTTTCACTCCCTCAAATGAAATGTTAAAATTTTCTCAATTAAATCATCAAAGCATTTCACAGCTGCAGATAACATTTTTGTTAGCTTGTTTTGTAAGAGAGAAGAGTGGCTAATCTTGTCTGGTGTTTTTGTTAGGGTTTTTTTTATGACAACTTTATTAGGAGCCACAGCATGTCCCAATATGACCTGTTTCTTTTTCTTGGTGTTAAAAAGTAATATAAAGAATTCCATTACTTAAAGAATTAAAGATAGGTGTAGATGTGTGTTAATAAAAATTATTTTACTGCCTGTATATCTTAAATGCATTATGGCTAAGCAGCAAGCTGCTATTAGAAAAGTAAGATTTTCAAATACCATCTATAAAAATATTGCTAAAAATCCTAGTCATGTTTGTTAAAGAATATAAAGAAAAATCTTACTCATGATGGCTTCCAATTTTCCAGGGATAATAAATTATAGAATGGTTATATTAACCTAAAACAATTAACTTTTTTTTTCTATTTGGACATTACACAGCATTTATGTACTTGCCAGGAACCAGATTTATAAATAGATTTTTTTTAAATCCTCAAAAAACATAAGTACTTAAACTCCTTAGAGATATATTGCAATCAAAATAGTTCTGGGAAAAATATGGAGAAGAGAAATGTTAATTTTTTATTAATAGCAGGAAAAAGGGAAGCAAGAAAATATCCTTTCCACTGTATTATTTATGCAGAATGCACAAATGCAGAAGTATAAATTGACATGCTTTCTATTACAATATTATATGTGACTTTGACACATTATTTAACTCCTTACAAAAGTAAAATGATTTTTCAAAGATTTTTTCCTATCTAGGCCACAAGATAGTAATGTGTATATATATTACTGTTCTGACACACACAGAATAGTTAGAAAGATAAATATTTGAAATACTGATATTTGATGAGTTGGGAGTACAAAAATGTGTTTATATGTCTGGTTTTGTCTGAAGAATATTCTTCCATGAAAGGGAGAAATTGAGCTCTACCTTTGAAGAGTCATGCTGCAGTCAGGGCAAGTAGCTTTAAGCCCAGAAGAAACAAAGAAACAGCAGTAAGTACATGAATGACTGATATTACAATGATAGTGAAGAGTAAATCCAAAGCTGCTATACATCAGTATTCTTTGTTCATTACCTTCAAATTTATTGCCTACATTAGGAATGCAAGAAAATTAACCAAGTTGTAGATTATTCTTCAAGGCGAGTAAAAAAACTAATTAAACATACAGGGTGAAAGATCAGCGTATTATATTCAAAGGAGGCATTATAAAGTCAGGTGTTTTAGTTCTGTTGTTCTTCTAGATCTTCTGATTCTAATAATCAGTTTGAAAAGAAAAAACCAATTCTCTTTTTTTCCGGAAGTTTCTATAAAAGCAAGCTATTCAGACTCCACTAAAATTATTTCCCAAGACTGTAAAAAGAGTTGTTGCTGAATTCAGGCTGTACACTCAGGAACATCAGGCTTATTGTGGTGAATCTAATTCAATAGGCTCAATTGTAGAAGTTTTTCTTCTTTAATCTTGTATTGCAAATCCTATGGACTCAATTGTAGAAATTCACTTTCAAGCTCCCCTTTCAACTGTGTCAGCATTAAGAGTGGTCTAAAGACAACATTTATTGATTCTATCAGATGGAGAAAACAGTGTAATTTCACATTACTTAAAGTTTTAAAAAGTTGAAGTTGATATACCCATGTGTTTCCAAAATATTTCTCTTTGGGAAAAGACTAGATCGCTTTAAAAATGTCTAATGACATAGTAATAGACCTCAACTGCAACATTTTAGAAGTAGGAGTCATAGCTGAAATTATGAATATTCATTATTAAATGAATCAAAAATTTTATTTTATGATTCCATGTGCTCAGAGATCCATCTGCAAAGTATTAAATCTGAAGAAAACAACATTTCAACATCAATAATAAGAAAATTGGACTGAGAAGAAAAATTAATTAAGTTAAGGAGTTAGAAATGTAGTTGGGTATATGACCATGGTAAAAATTGTATTAATACATGCAAAATATTGCTTAGTGCTCAAGAACCCTAAAACATGTAAATAAGATGGACAATCTTGTGCTATAGTTGTGTACTAAATATAAAAGTGAGAGGGGAGGTGTTGTTTTTTTTCTTTAAACACCTCTGCAGGAAATCTAGATGAAATGCAGCATTTTGGTCAAACGTCATTTAATATATGAAGAAAAAATCCAACACAACCCTCCAAACTCCCTGCTAGATATTTTTGATTCCATTCATCCAGATACTTGTATTTTAGATGAAGAGCATGTATTAAACAAATGTTGAGGTGTGTCTAGATTTCTCACCAGCAAGAACATAGACAGGAAGAATATAAACACCAAGACATTAAACGTATTAATTTCTACTGAAAGATGACAGAGTATAAAAGTTACAAATGCCAACCCATTTCTTTTGAAGCATGGAGAAAAGGTAATAATACATATTAATTGCCTTTAGGTAAAGTTTCAGAAGGCTGAAGTACATTCAATTTCCAAGAATTGCAAAGATTTAAAAAATAAGTGGAAAGTTGCAATGAGCACATGTCCTGGTGTTTTCCACTTGCAAAACATGACAGCCTTTTATTTTGCTCTTCCATGCAATGCATGATACGACATGAGATTGCAAATAAAAGTCAGTGCCCTCCACACTGGCTTATAACCTGGCTTGTGTTTCTCACAAGTCAGATATTCTTTTACTGGGGGTAACAGTAGAATGCATTGCCACAGTACACTTATGGACTTAGGTGTTTTCTGAATTCCTCTGAGTGATCAAGTGTTTTAAGATATTAACATACTAAAATAATAATAATGACTCAAAATTCACTAAAACACCCAACACATAAGACAATCAAGAATAAAAATTAGGATTCAAATATATTATTACAATTAATTTCACACTGCCAACGCTCAAAGACAGCAGCAATAACAAAATCCAACAATCCACTCTCCCAGCCTAAATATTAGAACATACACAGTGTTCCAAATAATCAACATACAGTACAAGAGGAGAGATTCTACCAGTGACAGTAGTGTCAGTGTGCTTCGTCTGACAGATTAGATAGTGCTGTAAATGTCATTTAATGCAAAGCCATGTTACATTGTCAAGATAAAAGGAAAATTTTGTCTCTACACAAAACAGGAAGTATAATCATGCCTATGATGCACATTAATTCTCACAGCAAATAGTCAATAACCTAGTTCTCACTAACGTTTATTAAAATGATTGCTACTTCTCTATGCAGGAGCTCTTCTCTACACACAAAAATACACAGCATGTAGGAAAATACTACTAACAAACAAGTCTTTACTTTTCAAGTCAAGTAATGACAAAAAAGGTTCAAATTATATTTTCTGAACTATCCAACTACCTGTGCAGAAAGACATTGATGCTTAGGAAATACATATCCACACTGGAAGAATTTAAAATGATGGTTTTGTTACTGTGCAACTAGAGTACTGTATTCCCCATTCTATTAAAAAAAATACATGAATGGGATTAAAATGTTATTATACCTCTTGAGAAATACCCATGATGTATCTTCCCTGCTATAAAATTATGCAAATTCCTGTTAGAAAACAATGAACAACATTTCAAGAAACATCAAATTTACACATAAATTGACAGGCATCTCTAAGATTCTTCTGCAGGCCAAACATAATGTGTTTTTTTTATTATTTTTGTGAAGTTTTGTGGATGCTCTAGAGGAGGATGTCTAATCTTTCATGATTCTAAAAAGGAGCCACCTGTAGGCACAGTTTGTGGTAATTAGGAGTGGGGGCTGGGGCCGAGCCTCATCCCTAATGGGCTACAACTGTTCAGGACAGCTGATCAGCATTGAAAGTAATGAGATATGGAGTGCTGAGGTGTACTGACCAACGACAAAGGGGTACAGAGGGCGCACAGGTGTAAGGCATGTAAGATGAAGGGTATAAAAAGTTGTACTGAAGAACCATAAAGTGCTGATGCTTGAAGTCTTCTGATGATACTTTGTGTGTCTGGCTGGCTCAACTGCAACAGCTACTCACTTTTCTGTAGCTGCCTGCTGTGCCTCAAGCACAAAGCATTTAAGTACCACCTTCCCCTTCTTGTGGTGTGATGGAAATGAAAGGTCTAGTCTGAGATGGATTGTTATGACAAGGGAAATACACCATATGTACGTTTCTGTCTGAATATATCCAAACTGCTTTAGGTTATGAGAAAACCTGTCCCATCCCATAGTCTTTCTAGTCCTATTAACCTTGTAACATAATTTTGGACAACTTTAGTACTGGAAAATATCTTAGGCGTGACTCCTTGCTTTTTAAAGCTACAGCACAACATTATAGAAGGCAGAGTATAAACAAAACAATTCCTGAGCTTCCATGTGAAGGAACATGTATTTTTTCTCTTGTTCTATCAATAAGATTAACCCAGTCCAACTATATTTTCAGGTAACATTACAGAAACCTATGTTTCAGAAAGGCTGATTCAGCATTATTATAATTTCTGAACAATGGCCTGAAGTGATAAAATTTGACTTTGAATTTCTCTCTCCTGAGGCAGGCAATACAGGCAGCTTGGTATTTAAGGACTAAAGTTCCAGGTCAGGGGAGAAGTCGCCCAGAAAGTACCTCCTTTTTGGGGATGAGAGTCCTGTTGTTTGAAGGAAACGGTGACTGTTACAAGAAGGTCACAGAGCTAGTTATCAATTTGGAAAAGAACAAAGAGGCAAATGTGTTGCCATAGCTGTGGTGCATATGTACTTTGTTATATTTCATTCTTTTTAATAATGTATAATCTTCTGTGGTTCTGCAACAGTGAAAATTGACAGTCTCTCTTTTCCTTTCCTCTTTTCCTGTCTTTTTTTTCCCTTCCACTTTTCCTTTTCTTGGCTTTGAATAGAACCCATCAAAAAAATCTCCAACGGAAAACTGAGGGACAAGCAAAATCAAAATACTCTTTCTAAGCAATGTAAGAATGTTCTGTCTTTATAGATGGCATATATTGCTAAAAAAAGAGCTGATCATTATAGGCAGACATTAAATTGATGTATATAAATCAAATGCATGGTTAGTGAAAATATTGTTTTCTTTGACATTCTCAATGAGTGCCTTTTGGTTAGTGGACAATTAACTTTTTCAGTGTCACGGTTTGATATTGGCACAATCCCAGTGCCTCTGTGAAAATATATGCTCCCTGGTGTCTGCTGTGAGATGTGACCAGGAATAGAGCAAAGCAGGCTCCAACTTAGGAATAAAGAAGAAAAAACTTTATTAACCTGCAACTATATATAAAGAGAAACACACACAGAACTCAGAATGAAAACCTTCCAAAAACATTTCTCCTCCCCCCAACAAATCTCCAGTACATCCACCCTTCTAGATTACCAGCTCTCAGTGCTTCACCACCCTTTAGATAATCAATTCTCAGTTCATCAATAAGTGAGGAGTCCTTCTTCCCCTGGAAACAAAGTTGAGAGCTCTTGTGTTTCCATGTCACACATGGCACTACCCGGAGATCATTTGCCATCATGACATCTTCCCTCCATGTCCAGTACCCTCACCACTGCGCATGGACCAGAAATGCTTCTAGCGTTCCCCTTTTAAGGATGCTTTGCCCAGTTCCAAAAAAACCACAGTCTCTCACTTTTGGGACACCTGTACCCCCAAAATTCACCCCCTGGGGCCAAGGGGTCTCAAAATCAGAGATCATCTTCTTCTTCCCTGAAGACGGAGGGCACCACCACCCTCCTCACCCATTGTCTCTGTTCACGCACTCCTTCACATAACATCACTGCACTCTCTTGGCTCCAAGCCATTGCCTCCCCCCTAAATGCAGACTCTGTGTCACAGGAAAAATGGTTCTATCCATGGCTATACAAGAAAAGTCCAGCCAAAGGCCACTCCATCATCCCCTGCCACCTAGAATTCTTCTCAACGTCTCTTGTGGCCCATTTCCTCTTATCTCATCTCTATCTCTTCTCATTCAGCTCCAGGAGGATCTACATTTGTAAGGTTTCCATCATCCAAGAAAAGGGTTAAAAATCTCAGGCTCTGCCTGTCCAGAACTCCCATGGCTGCCCTGCTGGGCACCATCTCGCTGCGCCCTCTCTTCTCCTACCTGCCTGGCACAAGCACAGACACCAGCTCTCTCTCTCTCTCTCCCTCCCGGGGGTGGGTGGGTGGGTGGTTGCCCGATGCCTCTCGGTGCTCCTCCACCCTTCCATCCTGCAGGGGCCTTCACCTCCCTTCTCTGTCCAAGGCCCAGCCTACCTCACCAGGCCGCATGGCTTCCCCTCTCCCGCCCAGCCTGCAGCCGGGCAGGGGAGCTCTGACCTCCCTCACGGACTGGACAGAACCCAAGAGAGCTTCCCCCTGGGAGTTCTCTGCTTTTAGCCCCCTGTGTTCTCAGGGGCCACACCAGGTGCCAATATTCAAACCTGAGCACCCATTGGTTTGACCACAGCATCCCAAAAAACTCACTTCCTTTTCAAAGCAGGACAAAAAAAAAAAAAAAAACAGTTTGCAAAACCCAAAACAGAAAAAAAAAATCCACTTTCCCTTGAAAAAGTTAGATAAATTAATTAGCATGTTATACAAATTAAAGTAAGACATGGGGACATATGTGTTGAGCAAAATGATCAAGCACTCAAACTGCTATCACTAGTAACATGCTGGAACTGAATAATGAGTTGTAGTAGTTCACTGTATACTGTCTTGTATACTCTTGTATACTGCTTTTCTCTCATGCTATGTAACAATAAATAAAGGGTTCAGACTATAACTGTATGATCACATCTATCAAAATCAGAAGAAACCCCGTGCTCCCAAACACAATAAAGATAAAAGTTAAATCTTCTTCTTATCACAGGGGTCTTCTCGTGGTCCACTCATGTTTGTAACCATCTTGGACTTTTTCCACCCAGAGGGACGTGGATCAACAGCATATGAATTTGCACCATCTACTCCAGTGCCTTCTTTTGAGCTCTCAACTCACTGGAGTGATAAGCACAGTTTTTAGAAGAACCATTTAAAGAAAGTATAGTACACTTTGTTTGTCATGTTGTCAAAAGAGCTGAGAGCTCATTCCAAATGCAGGATGGGGGAGAGGAGGTGGAAAAAAAGATCATTGGTTCAGAGACAGTTTTCTCTAATCTAGTCACAAAAAAAAAAAAAAACCAAAACACCAAACTCCCCAAAAAAACACCAACCAAAAAGCAAAGGTAGTCACAAGGGACGAGATTAGGCAGATCATGTGTTTTGGCTGTTGAAGAAAACTTGTCACAATGCCTATGTTCCATTTTAGCTGGGGAGAAATTTGTGCCAAATAGTTTATACCATTGACAAAACACTCACATGGCCACTGGGAGAGTGATAGTGATTAAATGCAAATAGAAGGTTCACAATAGTTCTACAGTGGCTTCTATTTCTGCATCTTTGACTTCCCTGGAAAGTTAACAGGAAAAAAAATTAAAACCTTGAAAGTCTTTAGCATGCCTCTTGCATTAAAAGAGAAACCATTTCATTTCCTCCCAGAGGAAGAAATATTTATTTGTTGGTTGAGTACAACATATTCTATACTAATGGGATTTTGCTAGGAATGCTATTGTGGGAAGAAGTGCCCTCCTTAAGATTTATTTTCTTGCTTTCTTTTCTTGTGCCTACCCGAAAAGACCAAATTTCTTATTATTTCAAATATAACTTGCAATACCAGCACCATCATAGCCTAATTTATTGTTAAGTGTTTCCCCAATAAGCTGGGATATGATTTAAGAGTATATTACATGCTAGTAAACAATCATTGCAGGTCCACTCTTTCAGCTAAAATACTGAATATTTGAAACACTAACACCGAAAAAACGGTTGTCTCTGAATCCATCAGCTGTCTTACATTTTATGTCAGAATTGAGTTTATTAGGTTTCCTTAAGGGGAAGCCTCCTCTGCCTGTATTTTCCACTGTCCAGGAACACATCATCAGAAAGAGTTAGGAAGCTAGAGGTTTTTGTATGCATATCTAAGAGTTAAGTCTAAAATACTTTGGCAGTACAATTGTGAGTATTAAAGCTAAAAATAGCAACATTTTTGCTTAAAAGTACAAAAATCTCTCAAATTCAGTTTCCTTAGTGGCTTGGTAAATCACCTTTAAAAGAAAATAGATTTTACTTCTTTTTTAAATTCTCTTTAATGTTATATAGCCATATAATCACAAGAGCTTCCTGTTAAATCATCAGCACTCTAGTTGTCCATGCATTGCATATGAGCAGCAAAACCTTTAGACCTCTAGAAATCATCAATTCCAGGATATTACCCTCATTTAAAAAAACAACATCTTTATCATGTGCCTTTAGTTACAAGACAGATAAGCATGAACTTTTTCCTACTTGAATACAACACTGCATGTCTTTTAAAGATTCTGAAGCATTATAAATGTACATTCTACAATACAGAAGAAGGATTCAAATAATCTTTATACTGATTTGATCCAGGAACTTAAGGTTATTTGATAACAGTCCAAGTGTTTTGATGGTGTGTGGACATTAACATGTATATATCAGTCCCATTGTACCATAGTCAGATGTAGTGTATTCTTTTTTTATTTTTGAACTAAAAACATTTTTATGGTTATAATATTTGTATATATTTGCACAAGTGGATCAGAAATGAGGTTATTCCAATTCTGGCAGTAATTATGTGCATAGCTACAAGGCTTGACATACAGAAATTAGAGCTCCTCTAAATTAAACTCTGCAATGCAAAGCCAGAAGAAGTAAATCAGCTTTGCCTTTATTTGTCTTTGGGTAAAATATTTTTGTCTTTGGACAAAAAAAGATAGCTGCAGTTTATAACTTGCAAGTTTTAGTGTCTGTTTTAATCAATTGTGCCAGTTGGTTTCTTGAGGTAACATTCATAAGCACCTAAGATTTTGCTCCAAGCATTCTGCTGCTAATATCTGTGTTGAATTTTCATCATGTGGCTTAACCAAAGCACCCAGACCCCATTCTCAATCACTATGAGGGATAGTACAAAAGCAGCATAGCGCAACAGAAAATCTCCTCAAAACATCACACTCTGCTCTTTCTCCTACACCCCCAAAGTCGTACTCTGGTGGATATCATTATTTTCTGTCCGAAGGAAAACCAAGACAATTCAAGGATTGCAAGTGATATTTTGAGCCACTTAAGGGTGACCATAATCAGCACCTACATCAGGGATCTGGGCAGATGAATGATCAGAGGTAGCTTCGTAAATGTCAGGATGTTGTTGCTGTTCACAAGACACTGCTGCATGAAGTTATCAATGCAAGGGGAAAGGAAAAAGACCATGACCAAGGCTCTCCTGCACAACTCCAGAGAGCTCTTTTAATTCATACTTGGTTGTCTGGGTTTTTCTTCCAGCTGTCTAAAACTGGGGTACCCAGGTGGAATGACATACTGTCTCTCTGCTCTTTGTATCAACGTCTGGCAGAAAAGTGAGGTCCAAAACCAAAGATCATAACACCTGAATTCAAGAAACCTGGAGTTTCTCTTTCCAAGCCACTTGCCCATGTCTAAGGTCTGACATTTTATCCTATGTGATTAATATTAATGATAATAAGAAGGAAGATTTTCTTTTTCTAAACCTCCCAAATGAGAGCACAGCAAATCAGAAACTCAGTGCAAACCCTGTAGTTCACAATGGGGCTTGATTGTAATGAACTAATGAACTTCACTCTAGGAGTGAAGAAGAAAACAGGAATATGGTCATTTCATTTAAATTTCTTCATTTTTCATGCTATGAGGAAGCTCAATTCTTTGTTCTCCATGACAATTTAATCCCTCTGCTAAACACTCCATTTTACCAAGAGGTCAAGGGCCCTCTAGCCATGTCAACTGAGCTGTATTCTGGACCCCATACTCTTACAAAGCTGAATACTACTACCTGACAAGCAGGAAACCTTGAACTTCACTTCTTCTCACAGTGTGGTGACTTTGGCTAAATGCATTGGCAGTGCTATTTTCTTCCACTTGTAAAAACATAGAAGTTCTAGGTGTTCAGATGCAATAACACTGATAGAATTTAGCAGCTGCCATCCGTTCTTTATGTTCATTTATTTACATTATTATTTACATTTCATTTATTAACGTGTATTGGGTTTGTGTGGCCAGGTTTTGGTAGCGGGGAGGTTACAGTAGTGGCTTCTGTGAGAAACTGCTAAAAGTTTCCCCCATGTCTGAAAGCCAACATCAGCCAGCTCCAAGAGAAACCCACTGTCGGCCAAGGCTGAGCCAACCAGGAATGGCAGTAACACCTCTGTGATAACATATTTAAGAAGGAAAAATTTTTTTGCACAGATAAAATTGTGGCCAAAGAAGAGCTGGGTGAGAACACATGAGAGGAACAATTCTGCAGACAACAAGGTCAGTAGAGAAGGCGGGAGCGGAGTTGCTTTGGGGCATGGGAGCTGAGATTCCTCTGCAGTCCATGGTGAGGACCATAGTGAAGCAGCTGTCCCTTTGCAGCCCATGGAGGATCACAGGGATGCAGAGGTCAACCTGAGCCCATGGAGGAGACCCATGCTGGAGCAGGTGGATGCCTGAGAGGAGGCTGTGAACCTGTGGGAGGCCTGTGCTGGAACAGGCTCCTGACAGGGACCTGCAGATCTTTGAAGAGACGAGCTCATGCTAGAGCAGGTTTCCTGGTAGGACCTGTGACCTTGTGGACACCTCATGCTGGAACAAGTTGTGCCTGACAGACTGCGCCCCATGGAGAAGGATGCACACTGGAGCAGTTGAAGAAGTTCATGTCTGGTGGAAAGGACTCATGGTAGAGAAGTTCATGGAGGCTGTCTCCATGGATGCCGCACTGGAGCAGGGCAAGGACTCCTATACCTGAGCAGCTGCAGGAACTGTGATGAACTGGCAATAATCCCTGTTCCGTGTCTCCCTGTGCCACTGTGGTGAGAAGACAGAGCCTGGGAAAGAGGGAGAGGTGCCAGGCAGGTGTTTTTAAGATTTATTTTATTCCTCATTATCCGCTCACTATTTATAAAATAAATAGTAAGCGGATAATGAGAAATAAAACAAATTAGTTTCCCCAAGTCAACTGTGTTTTTCCCATGGCAATAATCAGTGAGTTACCTCTCCCTGTCCTCATCTCAACACATGAAGTTTAATTATATTTTCTCTCCCCTGTCCACCTGTGGAGGGGAGTAATTAAGTGGCTTTGGTGGGTGCCTGACATCCAGCCAGGTCAACCCACCTCAACAAGGCCTTAAGTTTCAAATATATTTTGCTTGTCTCTTCACACACTGCTCCAAAGGAGGCATTACTTTTATAATTCCGTTTCTCATTCCATCCTGTTCATGACGCAGATATCATATCTGTGGGCAACATTCTACTCCTCCTGACTTTTCTAGTGTATTGACACCACAGAAAATCTTTGAACCATAGAGCTCATTTAAAAGGAGATCCTTGAGGGAACATCTTGCAAAAAACCAAACATGAACCTGTATTGCTGTGCTAATTACCGAGTTTAACATGAGAACTGCAGTGAGTGGAAAGCCACAGTGTGGGTGAGCCTCATTAAGATACAGCATTCCTGATTAATTGCTGAATTAATTGAATTCAGATGGAAGTATAGATCACTTTCTTTGGCATAATTAAGAACACCTAGGAATAAGTAGATTAAGTGGAAGAAAAATAACATTAGTGGGGTTTTTTAGGTTCTGTCCTTATGCCTTTCATTTGTGTGTGCTCTTGGAAGGGCATTCAAGTGAACACTATGATTAAGAAATTTTTACAGCTCACCAATAATCAGTTCTGCACCTCTCTCATATTAATACTATTATGCAAATCCAGCCAAATAAGAAAAAGATTAAGTGTAAATCAACACCAGTTTTGGAAGTAGCATTTACCATGGACTACACATGAAAATTCAATTGTAAAAGTTTTTTCCTCAACTAACTCTTAGTTATGAACAAGCACAAATAGTGAGTTGATAATAGACTGTACAAAACAACACAATAAAGATTTTCAATATTATAAATTTTTGGATAACAGTTCAATGCCTCACAGTCCAGTAAGATGCCTATGCCCTATAACTGAGAAAGAAACCAACATAAATCCAGTTGGGAGAGCTCTGGAGTAAATGCAATAATGAATAAGCAGCATGGTGCCCTGATGGAGTTTTTTATTGCTAGAGTCCCACTGGTTTTTGCTTTTATATCAACTTGATATAATTACTTCAGATATAAAGTATTAGTCATCTTTTCAACTAAAATTTATATTCAGACTTAGAGCTGAGTTTTGAAACTATGGTAATTGAGAGATTTGACACGAATGCCCATTTTATCTTACTGTAAAATTCAAAGTGCTTCTTCCACTTCAATTTTGATCAATTATAAGAAAATCAAGACTTGCATTACACAAAATTTGGAAAGAACATAAATGAGACAGCCAACCTTTCACCAGAATAGACCTGATTTACTAGGTCAGCTTCTTCCATGAAACATAAAAAGATGTATTTTACCAGCCAACTTCCACTATGGCTTTTGGAATCCAAGGACTAAAAGTTGGAAGAAGGAATAAAGGTTTAGTGGAAAACAATTTAAATATTAACGTAGTAGTGGTCTCAAACAAAAGTTATCCAAACCAACAATTCCAAAAGGAACCTTTATTTAAAGGATATGCCTCAAGTTTCACAGAAGCATCAGAAAGCCACACCACTACACAGTTTCTTCTCCCTCTTTAGAACCAGGCTGTATTAAGGAGGATGTGGGTTCTAATTCAATTTCCTAATTTCTGCATTATGACCATGTAATACTATCATTAGGAAACAAATTTTGTCTCTCATCTTGCCAGCTATGAAATAGCAAAGTAAGCTCTTTCTCCTAAAGATTTTAACTCCTTCATAAATAACCAATATAGACCACATCTCATTGTGTTTTCCTTTGGTCTTAAAATATGGATAGTTATACAAGTAAGAAAAATATGCAAAAACATTTCTGCTCTGTCCAATTCATAGTCTGGGTCTCTAAACATTACTTGGATGGAGTAAATGCTACACCACTTTTCTGGTCTCATAGAGAGTCCAGAAACGTCTTCAACCTCAAAATATAATTTGTATTACAGTCCCAAGAGATGGGATTGCAATACAAATACATAACTTTTGTGTTAGAACCTCTACAGTAATGTGAAGTTTTACACTAAAACAAAATAAAAACCATGTCAATATTCTGACAAGTGAAATTTCCATTAGTAGCATGTGTAGTAGAAGTAGTAGTAGAAGTATCCAAAAATGCTATGTGATCTGTCCACCCTGGAAAGAACAAAATCCCTCACTAATTCATTTCACTGATACCACTAGCAGCTGCTTAGGTCATGTTCTCAGCACCTCTGTGTTGAAATTTGGAAGATAGCACTGGCTATAGCTATTTGATCACCAGGAGAATCAAGTATTTACACAATCATCACAAAAAAATAGTCTGTTTTGCAACTCTAACACTATAAATTCCTGACAAAGCTAAATACACTTTACAAATCTTTGGCAAAAAGGCCAGACTCCTCAAACTGGTTCTCAAATTGATCACCAGGCCTTAGAAATAGGTGAGCCTCTATGGTACCATAAACCAATTCTTTAGAGATGCTGTGCTGTATAGAGACAACAGAAGTAGTCATATTCAAAGATGTTCTGGAATTATTATTATGGGCAAGTCACAACAGTACTGCTAAGAGTGTATGTGGTATGTTAAGACACATTTAAGTGACTCCAAATACATTTGAAAAACCATGATTGCAACAGCTAATTGCTGGTCTGAACCTACAGACACAACCACAAAGGGAGAATATAGATCCAAACCATGTCTCTCCTACTCTCAATTCTACTCAAATTCAGTTTCATGTGTCACCATACTAGACAAAGTAGCACATAGCAATTTTTCTCAGATCCACTTACCAAATTCAATCAAGTGAGAAATGCAATAGTTAACTTCAAATTAATTTGGGGGGGGGGGGGTGGAGAAGATTTTTTTGCATTTAATGCTACTAGTTTTAATACACAGTTAAAAACTTAATAGTTCTGAGTGACTGTAGATTTCAGATAGAAAAACATGACAGAATTAAGCCACTCTAGCTGAAGTCTGAGTAATTTCACACGTGCATTAAACAATGCAAGAAAACTGATCTTTTAATTCGATTGTTAGGACAGTCATACAGAAGAAAAGAAACAAGTTAAAAATAATTTTTCTTTCTGACCTGACCTGTAGATGTAATTCTATACTTTCAACATCCAAAGTGTAATAATTCATTTCTCAATTGTGCCAAAACTTTTGGAGGGTCTTGATTTCATTCTAAATTCCTGTTCAGTACCTGAACACATGCAACCATTCTGTACTTTTCTTTATCTTTTCTTACCACCTTTTTAGGTGCCAGCAGGTAGGAAAATTGGAATATAGGCAAGACAGTGAATTGAATTCCTTCTGTTTGGTTTTTTACCAAAGTTCTGCACAAATAGCAAATTGTGCTGCTTAAATGAATTCCACAGAATATTTTTCACTTATAAACAATGGTTTCTCCTAATGGATAAAATTTTTCCATAATCTCTAATGTCTGATTAGATAACAGTATTCTCTATATGACAGTATATTAAAAAGATTAGTCTTTTGCTCTTGGCTCAGATATGTTACACTAAACTATGCAATGCCTACAAATTGTAAAAGTAACTGCAGAAAATGGGCCACAAGTAAAGGGCAAGTAAACTAAGCTTCTCACTTACATTTTAAATCTAAAGTTCACTTCATAGGACAATATTTTAAACTACAAATTACTGCTAAAAATTCACAAGATATTGCACCAATTTAGTAACAAGTGAATGACCAAGAAAAAACAATAACCATAAAAAGAGCCTAAGAATTATATTTAGCTGCTGAGTTTTTATAGTGAGATTAATTCCTGGGATTTGAGGCCCTGCAACCACAACATATAAGGCAAAACCAAATAAACTACATGTAGTTTCCAATTAGGAAGAAGAGCTTTCACTTCTATTAGTGAAAGTGACTTATAAAGAAAGGTCAATTTTATTGTACATGGGAATCTTTAGTTTAAAAAATAACCATGAAGTACTTCACAAATGTTCCATGCTTAAGACCCTACATTAAATTTCTCAATGTTCTTGCAGGTTGTGATAAATTGTTTGTGCTGGTAATGCTTACAGTAGGCCGCCTATTTGCTTCTCTTGGCACTTGAACAATGCAGCAGTATGCCATTTTATTCATCACTGTTTATTATTAATTAGGAAAATATACTTATTTATATACATTTTTTCATATCTAAGATGGAGAAATTTTAGAACAGAAGAATTGAATTGAAAGGGACCCCAACTGCAGAACCTTTGACCCCAACTGCAGAACCACTTTCAGGCTGACCAAAACTTAAAGCACAGCTTAAGGTTGTTGCTCAAATACCTCTTTAACACTGACAGGCTTGGGGCATTGATCACTTCTCCAGGAAGATGGAGTTTGTTCCTGGGTTTGATGACCTTTGGTAAATAACAGTTTCCTCATGTCAAGCCCAAACTTCCTCTGACAGATACATCTTTGAGGCATTCCCCGATGGCCTGGCACTGGAACCAGGGAGAAGAAATCATCACTTGCTTCTCTACCTCCTCTCTTCAGGAAGATGCAGGGAGCAGCGAGGTTGTCCCTCAGCCTCCTTTTCTTACACACTAAACAAGCCCGGTGTTCTCAAACGCTCCTCACAGGATCTGCCTTCCAGTCACTTCACCAGCTTTGTCACCTTTCTTTGGATGCATTTAAGTATGTTCATGTCCCTTTTAAATGGTAGTGCCCAGAACCACACAAAGTGATGCCACAAAAATTGTCGATAAAGCAGAATAATCACACCTGTTTCCCAGCTGGTGAAGCTGTGTTTGATGCACTCCAGGATGCAGTTTGCCCTCTGGGCTACCCAGGTACACTGTCGTGTTTTGAGCCTCCCGCCAGCCAGAACCCCGAGACCACTTCTGCAGGGCTGCTGTCCAGACACTGCTCTTACAGTTTAGATTTGTTCCCACTGCTAATCTGACCCAGATGATAAAATCAGCAGCTGGTCATTTTCAGTTTTGTGCTGTTGATGATTGCCAAGTGCTTCAAGGTACAAATATCCCTCTACAAGCCTCTTGTCCCTCAAGAGTCAACAGCATCTTGCAGTTTGGTATCATTAGCAAACTTGGAAATGGTGTATTCAATTTCTGCACCCAGATCACTGATAAATATTTTAAATAGAACTGGCCCTAGAATTCATCCTTGATGAATGCCACTGGTGACTGACCGCCAGCCAGAGGTTGCACCATTCACTATAACACTGGAGCTCTGTCCTTTAGCCAGCTCTTCACAGAATCACAGAATTATTTATGTTGAAAAAGACCTCTGAGATCACTGAGTCTAATCTTTGATTTATCACCACCTTGTCAACTATATCATGGTACTAAGTTCCATATCCAGTAATTTCTTGAACACCCACAGTGATAGTGACTCTACCACCTCCCTGGGAAATCTACTTCAATGTTTAACAACGCTTGCCTGAAGAAATTCCTTCTGATGTCCTAACACCATCAAGTTGCTTATGTCATAGCTGGACAACTTGTCCCAAAGGATGCTGTGAAGAAGGACAGTTCCAAAAGCCTTATTAAACCCAGAAAAACTACATTCAGCAACCATCAGAAACATTACTTTACTGAAGGATCAAATTAGTTAAATAGGAATTTCCCTTTGTGAACTCACATTGACTGTCTGATGACTTCACTGTCTTCAAAAGTCTTTCAGTAGTTCTCAGCATGATCTTCCCCATTATTCTTCCAGGTGCTTTGCAGAGAGTTGCACAACCACACCAGTTTTACACTTCCACAGTAAAAGAACTGTTACAGTAAATTAGGTGAGGTCTAATGATTCTGACAGATGTCACGGATCACTGCACTGGGTTTTGTGTTCAGTGGATTGTTTGCCATCATTCAAAATTATTGACCTGAAATCAAAAACCTGTGCTGATAAACAGCAAGCTTTAGTATCCCAGAAAAGCATATATTGGTGAAAACTTTGTTATATACAGAAAGACTCTTTGTATAAGAGTGAAATAGTACTTTTATTAAGAAATTAATTTTAGATTATGTGAGCAGAGTTACATCTGTGCTTTCAGTTAGTCTCCATTTATTTGACTAATTGAAATAAACAAACATATACCTGTAAATCTAGAATGGAAATTTTTCCCCCAGAGCAGGCAAAGAAATTACTTAATATATCAAGCCTTTTTACCCTCTGCTTCAATTGTTGTACTGAGCCATAAATCCTGTTAAGGCAGTAAAATCAGGCATTCAGAGGACAAACAGCATCACGTCTTATCCTTACAGATATTCTGCATTTTTTTAGATTATTCTGTGTGATTCCATATGAGAGTGAAAGGTGTTGTGTCAGATTAAACTAAAGTTTTGAATGCTTATATTGAACAAATTTTGATTTTTGTAAGTCACAGCTTGTTAGATTTGTAGTAAAGGCATGTCTCTGAATTCAGAAATTTTAAATTTGCAACCACCCCATTACATAACTGCAATACATAATCCAACAAAGAAATAGATGCGTTCAATTCTACAGATGAGGAATTGTAAGGAAAAAAATGCTACACACATTTGTACCAAGACTAATGTAAAGATGAATAAAGAGGATTTTCTTGCTTGAGTACTTAAGGATTACAGATTTTAATTTTCAATACAGTTGGCATGATGTCTGTCCTAACAGAATAATTTTCAAATTTCCAAATATATTGTAACTGATGCTAGAAAGTTGATGGTTTTCTCTTCCCTTAAGGGCATACAAAATCTAGTTTAAACTAGATAAACACCGTTAAAACTAACAGATGAAAAAAACTGAGAAAAAAGATTAAAACAGCTGAGAAATAGATAAATACAGTTCTCTACTACAGACAACACTAACATTCACTACTGCAATATTGATTTACATTCATTGTCTTTTGCAGTCCCATATGCAATAAGAATTTGTCCTTAGCGTCCACATCCTATACTGTCCACAACCTGAAAATATGTCTGATTTTTTTATGGACAATGTATTTAAAGAAAATCTAAGAGACATACAATTTTTAAGACCAATACAGTTAAGCAATCTACTATAATGGAACCAATATGCATTATCATTCAGGACCACAGAAACCTGTCTAGTAATTAGTAATTAACTAATTATCTGATAATGAAGGTATTCTTTCATATATTCTTGTTTTATGTTTTCAAAGGAAATGCTGTTCAGTTCTCAGCTCCAGCTGAACTGCAGAGGAAAGGCAAGATCTCTGGATATTTCAAGGTAAAGCTCTCAGCTTTGGTTTGTGCAGTGTAATAGTGCAGTGTAACAGTGTCAAAGGAGAGGTTTTCCTTTTCAGAATTGCTGATCTGGTACCAGGAAAACTTCCGCATCTTGTTTAAGCGTAAATAATTGGTAACTCCAAAGTCTCTCTTAACAAGCACTCAGTGTAAAACCTGAGAAACTGAATGTTAAAAACTGGTATCTAGTAATTTTCAGAACTTCCTGCAAGAAAACACCTGAGCAAAGATGTGATCTTCTGTTCCCTGCAACTTAAAGAACAGAAAATAAGGACAGGCTGGCTTGTATCAATAGAAAGTGAGGGTAGTTTAATATCTTGTCTCTGGGTGTGCCCTGAAGTAGGAACTATGAGAAACAATGCAAGACCTGGGCAGATTCAGATTTTTTCTTTTCCAATACAGTTGTCTACCAAATGGCAGCTCAAATGGGTACCAAGAATTAATTTCAGGCACATACATAGGTTTACTTTCTAGTCAGTGGAGTGAAATAAATCACCAAAGCCATACAATTCACTCATTCCCGAAATCTATGTTTGATTTTTTAAAAAATCATACCTAAATGAATTGAATAATTTTTCAAAATAATTGAATTTTCAAATGCAAACTTGCTCATCTGCTGTGGGAAAGGTCACTGTACCTTTTCTAAGTTCAGTATCTGAATAATTCATTTGATACTCCTAGATTTTGTGCTGTCAAATGGCACCATTCCATGATCTTATACATATTATTATTTATTTTACAGAGTTCAATATCTACTCCATTTTTACATTTCTTGTAAAATAGTCCTAAGGCATACAATGTCCTTTACAAAATGGGGTATGAACATAAGATCTATAGTACTAAAAATATAGGTGAATTACCAAATTTTTGGAGTGACGTAATAACTTTTGCTTTTGTTTAGTATTTAATATTAAGAACTCTCATGAAAGCACATTTTGACTTCCACTGATTATTAAGCTCATATATCTTCAATACCACAGAAAAAATTATTATATGAAATGTAAGTTTTTCATATTGCTATTAAAAATAAAAAGCTCTCAAACTGTGGGTCTACTACTGGTGAACATCAGACATTTTTATTTATATATCTCATTATATAATCTCATTACTTACCAACTAGAATTTTTAATTCTCTCTCAGTCCACCTTCCCAACAAACTATTCAAACAAGACAGCATAATCTTCAGATTTGATGTTGATTTTGCACTTCTGTGCTTTTAAACTGTTGGTGTTTGAGTAGTTTGATAGTATGCAAAGTGATTATCATATCCTTATACTCTTGTATACTCACTTAGGCTGTCTTATAGATTAGAGAGAAATTGTTAGATGATTCCTGCTTGCCTATATTTTCATAGTGTGTGATAGATAATGGCTCCATTTTTCATGTTTCTTTCTGTCATTAATATGATTTTAAAGTGAGTAATGAAAAAGCAAACAGCAGTGATGTAAAGTTTCTAAGCTAACTGAAATTGTTGCTTCAAGTGCTCCTTATTAGTTCTCTGAAAGGCTACTGTCAAACAAAAGAAGTAGAAACCAACTCTGAAGGCTGCTCAGAGATGTTTGGCTATTTAGATCTTTATAAAATATCCAAGGAAGTCCTGCTGCAACAAGTGAGTCTTGCTCATCCAGAATGACCTATCAGGTGTTGCAAGGACAATTCTTGTTTCCAGCAATGAGAAATGTCCTGAGCCTTCCATTTCCAAATGACACTTCTGTAAATCTGAAGCCAGATACAAGAAAACATTGGATAACAGAACTTTGTTGGCATTCAGGCTGTCCAAATATGGTCACTCCAAGGCCTACTGAAATATTTTCTGATTGGAAAACCACAACTACACCTGGTCCAAGACTCAAAGACTAGAAACTCTTAAACTGAAGTCTTCCTGAATGATCATAAAAGTATTATTTCAAGATGGAAAATATAAGGTTGTTTCTTGCAGAGACAAATTCATTGATACATAAACCAGGAAAATAGTTGACCACTGGAGTGCATTAGAGAAGAAATTCTACTGCCTTTAATGTTACCCGAGTGCATGGTTATGGCTTTTAGTCTGGTTTAGAACACTGCAGGGGAAGAGTCAAATTTTTGTTTAAAGCAGTGATGTTTAATACAGATTTCCACAGAATAAATTTTTAAGTAAAGTGTTTCAAAAAGATCTTAAAATACCACCTCTTATAAATAGAAGGCATCTACATAATTTTGTTTTATATTCTTGTGAATGATCACAGGTCACACAATTTCATATTCTAATTTCATCATATTATATTTATATTTAGTCCAATCAATTCATGAACTACCTTACCTAAAACTTGGCCCCAGAAAGCATCCAGTGCTGATTTGAAGATGTCAACAAAACCATCAAAAAACATGCAAGAAAAATTCATATCAATTTAAAATTAAAAGATAGATATAAATGCTATTTATCTTCTGAGTCACTTATGTTGTCACGTATGTAATAGGGAATATATTTAATTATGTTTTCTATTTCAAAAACTATTGAAAATACCACATAAACTTGTTCACTCATCAAATTTGAGTTACTACTTGTAGCAAATGCTCGGGCTATAGCTATGTTAATCCAGAGAAGGCTTTGAATTGCATATGTAAAACACACAGAAGGACTGTCAGCATCATTCCCTACATAAAGTTACATGCATGCTTGTGCTGATTTTTATGGTGAACAGTTTGAATAAAACATTCAATTTGCCTAGTGGAATTCTTTTACATATTGAGACAGTTTCATTTTGCCTGACTTTTGCTAGTGAATTAGTAGCTTAGAAGTGAAGTAATAAATTAGTTAAGCAATATTTATTCCCATCTTGCCTCTTACCTAAGTTGTGCTTCTTTCTCCTTGATATCTATCTTGTAACAATTTATTCTGTAACTATGTTTCTTTTTTTTTTTTAACATAAAATTTATCCTGATAAGCACAAACGTTCAAAAATTACTGGCACATTTTTCATGACTATGTTGTCCACCAAAATCAATCATTCTCATACATAATAAGGCCTTTTTTTTTTCTCCTGCTTTGTGGCTTAAGACTCTTGTGCTTCTAACTGCTCTTTGAAGAGAAGCATATGCCCTCAGTATGGCTGTCATTTTTATTCAAATGCATGGACAACATCTTTGCAGTCACCTTTTTGGACTATTCCCCTACTCAGTCATTTTGACATTTTCTTTGTTGTTCCATTCTAGGTCTATGCATCTATAGATGCAGATTAACTTTTAAACAATTACAGCAGTGATTCAGTACCTGCAGAGGTCTCATTACAATGATAAAGATTTCCGAGATGCTCTCAGAGAAAGATAAAAACCACTTTAAGCCACAGAAATTATTTAGGATCAGAAACAAAAATGTTGAAAAGTTTGAGCTGAGGCATTTAAGACCAGCTTTAGAGTTTCCATAATTTAAAATTCTCTCAGAACAAGACTACTGCCTTTTACTATGGAACCTGTATGTGAATTTAGGTCTTCTTACTAAGCCAAAAAATCCAATGTCTTATGTCTGCAGCCAAGCCCATTCATAAACAAGCTCTAGATTCAAACATGAGTTCAAGATGGCTCCTAAACTTTATACATATGTCTGAGTCTACAATTAATCTATCAAAGTTACATCCATTATCTATTAAAATTTTGCTTTATACAAAATAACAAAAAAATAAGTTGTTCAATAGAGAACACCTTGGCATCAGTTTAAAGGAAGTTTTCTTACAGAGATTAAAGTTTACAAGTCCAGCTTTAGGTAAACTTCACCACCTTAAGTCCAGGCAAAAAATTACCATTTTTATTGTTATCAAAATACCCACATGAACGATTGTTCATGTTTAAGTTGGCTGCAGCTACCCATCTGAGAGCAGGGAAGTGTGTGGACAATTTCACAATTCGGTATTCACTGAGTTGGTATGCTAGTTGTTTAATCCCTAAATCAAGCATAAATGGAAAAAGCTAAAATTCTCCTTATGTACATTGCCCCTTCATATGCAACATTTCACCCACCTATTCAGTATATCTCCCTATCTTTACATCCTTAAGAAGTATGTGATTTTTTGCCTCTAGGACCCTCTTAGGAAATTAAGAATCACATCATTCTGTTCCCAAACTATAATTATCAATGTTTCCTTTATACCCACTTTTCCTCTCCCATTATCAATGTTTAGTTTGTAACCATTTTTCCTCATGACCACTCTCTTGCTTGAATTTTCCTCCTCCTGTTGGTTACTTCCCAGATATATTAACACCCAGCTGTCACATCATTTCTTCATAGACTTGCCAGACTAAATAACACAAGTTCCTTTAGTTTCCCATCTCTTCCTTCATCTGATATTGCAACAGGCTATCTCTGTAAGTCCCCATTTTGCTTGTCTCTTGTTTGGGTCCCACTACAGCCATATGACTATAAACACTGAAAAGCCCCATGAATGCACAACCAGAACACATTGCACTAGTATGCTCATGTGAAGCTGTATCAGGTGGGGGAAAAATAATTGATCATCTCATTTCAAAAGAAATGCATCTTCTCCACAGATGTTGAAGAGAGATAAAGGAAAAGAGAATCTGATTTCTCTTCCTATTCCCAGAGCTGAAGCTAATGTCAAAATTCGAAATAACTTCATGTATCTAAGATACTGCTGAGGTGAGAACTCACTTCAGTGTGGTTCTTCACTTCACACAGCGCTGGGAGATGCCAAGGGTACTCATATCCTAGTTTTGTTGTCTCTGAAGGAGTCCTACAAATATCTATCAGTTTGCACCCAGGACTTTTTTTGTTGCAATTCAAATAGTAGGATTTTTATTCTAACAATTCACTGAAATTAAACTGTCATCTCAGGGCTCCATACTAAGTCATACATCAGACGGATGCAAGTGAGTATGAAAGCTGTGTTTTCCTACCTACCTACTTACAGTCAAAAAAAAAACTTTGAGTGTCTTCAATAAAATCAAATTAATTCCTATGCAGAAACATTTTTAATGTCATATTTCCTGGCTGGAATGATTACTCCAGTGACACCAAACATTCTGTTTTCTGCCATAGGTTTTACACAGGTTAGGTTTAGTTCCTTAAATTTGTCCCAGCACTAATTGGCCATACCACTGTGGCACCTCCTAAAGGTGCCTCCAGGGCACCCTTCAGCAGCATCCCTTCCTTCTTCCCCCAGCTCTTGAAATGCTTACAGGTTTTCAAGAGGGACAATGCCACAGGTGTTAGCAATCCTCCTTTGATAGGGAAGCTGGACTAGGTGACCTCCAGAGCTCCCTTTCAACAAGAACTTCTACCTTTAAATGAACCATTTGCCTCCCTGCACAATATAGCCCACAGCAAGGCCACTCTAAGACCAGTACATGTTCAAGTAAAGAAGAAAATAACCAAGATACATCTCTTATTAGTGTGTGTTTTTCCATCATGGCCAAGAGCATGTCCAGTGTGGGTATAAGGTGGAATGGACAACTGATAGAATTACATCAGACAAGGTGCAACAAACACTCCCAACCTGGCCTGGATTTTGCCTTGCAGCCTTCAAGAACCATACCGATGACTTGATGCAAGCTAAAGACATACCAGGGCCTTTCTCATAATTTAATAGTAGGCAGTGGGCCTGCAACAGGTTCTTAGTGTAAATGCACCGAGTCCAGATCCTTAAATAAATCTGAATAAATTTCTGCTGAGCTTCAAATATACCTTCTTTTGTACCCTGGGGCCGGAATTTACAATGAGCATATACAAGTGTTTAATTTGTATTGGGAGTTTTCCGCTGAGCTTCACTAGCCAAATTTGTTTTCCAGCCAAGCTGGAGCTATTGCTGTACAGCCTCCAGCACAAATACTCACAGTATTTTTGTATTCTTTCCCTGTCTCAGTGTGTTTCTTCCTTTGACATTTTCCATCTTCAGCTTGTCCTCAGCCTTCTGGGAAACAGAAGCAAATCATCTCTCTGAACTCAGACCACACACACAGAAGGCTGAAAGCATTGCAGTGAAACATATCTCTGAGCAAGGGCTATTCAACATAAACATACTGCCATTTGGTTCCAGGCACAAAAAAACATAAATCCTCCTCCTCTTGCTCTTTTTCCTTTGACCTTTTATTCTCTTGTGAAAAAAAAAAAAAAAAAAAACCAATCAAAACAAAGCAAAAAGAAACCCCAACTAACACTGTTACTTCTGGGAAAAAACTAAAGAATATGTTTGAGTCCAAGACATAAGAACATGATTTCATCCAAAAGTCTGCACATTTGGGAAATACAAATTACAAATCACGTTAGTGAAAATAATGGAAATGCACATTCTATAAACGTTACTAGTTAGAGACATGAAAACTGTAACACTTGAGTCCTTGTAGCAGAGCATCAACTGGTGTTAATTATTAAAGCTCCACCAGTCCAGTGGAGATCTGCCCACCTACAGCAGTTGACACACCAGTCCTCAGCCATCGAACTCCTACGCTGTGCATCCACAACCTTGGATATGGCACTATAGAAACTGACACGTGCTACTGACCCTGACTTTGAAGTTACACACTCCTGGCTGTTCTATGCAGTCATATGCTCTGGGGAAAGCAGCAAGCAAGGTAGAAGGGATATTGGCACCCAGTGACCTACATACAAATACTAAATTGGTCATAATTATAATATATAATTTTCCATAGCAAGATACTGGCCTTTGGAGATCAACTCACCATACTACTTACTCACACAGTATTTATGATAAACACAGCACTCCACCACTGTGCTTAAACTCATGCAATTATCCTCTTTTCCCAAAATCAGGAAAGACTTTCAACCAGAAGTTTTCAGAATGGGTCACGAATTTTGCTGCCATCAATCTTAGCTCAAAAATATGGTCTCAGTGCTTGAAGTGTAAAGCAAAAATCCATGCTGCTTTGGTGAGCTGGTGGTGGTCAGCTGTTTTCACGCACCACACAATCTTTGTGGGTTATGTAAGTAATAATGACTGAGTAATACTAAGGAGAAAGATGAACTGCAGAAGAATGAACTTAGAGAAGACATGAATCTGGGCCATTGCCTGTGAGGGTAATCACCATAGCTGCTGTGCAATGAACCAGCCTTTCTACAGGTTTAACAGAACAAGCCCAAATGTTCAGCACTCACAAGGGCAGGTTTGCAGTTGTTCTGTACTATCATGCCAGCTTCATCTAACTAATGAGAACTACCTAGCATAATCTCAAAGATTACTAAAAGAACCCAACAGTCCCCCATTCACCAATCAGAGAGAAGGGAATTAATTTCACATATATCCTCATCATAAAAAATTCTCAAATTGAAGGCAAATACATATTGAACTAAAATTCATAGAAGGTACTCCAACAGATATTTAAACATCTCCTTTAAACAAATATTTAAAATATTTAAATAAATAAAACTTTAAATAAATATTTAAACTTTAAATAAATATTTAAAACACTCTCATTAAAAAAAAAAATCTGGCTAAAGGGCAAAATCTAAGAATTTCACTGGTAAACAACCCTCTCTCAATGTTTGTCCTGATACAAGGCTTAAGAAACCTGCAACCACAGGACAGCCACAATGATTCTATTACAATGAATATGGAAACTGCTCAAAATCTGTTATAGGGACAACTGGCACTCAAAATCATGTCTTATAGGCCAAGAAAGATGCAAGTTGCTCAGGCAGGATGTGACCAGAGAAAATTAATAAGAATAGCCTCCATTCAAGCAGCAAGATTTATGAGACACTAACGTATTACTGATGTAATACATTACCAATATGAGTATTAGTCATACTGGAATCTGTACAATACAGAGAAGCAGATTCAAAGAATAAAAATCTTCACATTTAACCTTTTTATTTCCACACATGATTCACAGAATTAGGTTTTGCTTAATTCTATCAAAGGATTATGTACTGCAAACTCAGGTTTGCACACAGGGTACATATGGGAAGTCACTAGTCATGTCTCAAATAGCCGTGGCATATGGCTACATGCTGGACACTGTCAGAGCTGCTTCCAAATTGCATGCCTTAATGAATGCACAGAAGTTAGCACTAATCCTGAAGAGAAAAATCCACTTAACTTCTAATTGCTATCAATTCTCATGTTCTAGAACTGATTCTTAAAAACACTTAGTTATGAACTCCCAGGTACAGAAGTCATTATACAGGTGATTAAACTCCAAATATCTGGGGCTGTTTGCATTTTGCATTTTCTGTTTGTTTGTTTGTGGACAACTTTCTTCCCTCCTTTAATCTGGCTGTGTATTCCTTTGCCAAATTATTTTCTCTCAGAATAAAGTTCCATTAGTTTTGGTTCACAATCATGATCAAAGCTGTAGCCTTTTAGGAATCATCTGCAATTTTCATCACTTGACAAGACTATCAGGTCTTAATATGCTCTTGAATCATCCCACGTCCTCTGCTGATATCATAAAGAATTGTATTTTGTTTCTGCACAGAAACCATCTGTCTGTTCTCCTGAATTGGAACTCAGCAGCTCTGTAAATATGTGGACTATTGCAACAACGTGTTTATTCTTAAAATAATCTTTATTTATTTGTTTATTCTTATAATAACCTTCTTCTGAAACACTGGAAAATTTTCTTTCACAGACGTAGGTTTATAGTCTGCTGTGTGGTGGCGGACTATATCTAATGAGGTAATAGAGAGCTTGAGAAAGCCCACAGGATACTAATATATTCACCCAAGAAGAAGGAAAAATATTTGAAAAGTTTCTTTCATTGATTTTATCGACAAACTCCACTCTCCAGTATGAGAGTTTTCTATCCTCTTATACCATGGATAGGATCTACATGATGTATTAGTATTTCAGAATATGGCTTTGAGACAGAAAGGACAGAATAGTCAAATGTTGCATGTGAAAAGGCTCAGGGAAACCTCAGGGAAAACTCAGGGAGTCAAACTAGAGTAAAAATGTTTGAATGAATTGGGAATTGGGCACTGATGGCTTGCTTTGCCGCTCAAGTAGTTATTTCACCAGCAGCCTTATGTTACCATGGTTTTGAGGAGTGCTTAGCTGCTCACCAGCCTCATGAATCTCAAAAGCCACATGTGGGTCATGTCTAGGCCTTAGCACATTCAACATGGAATATTCTAGACCTGAGTAACAAAGAGTTGATATAAAACATCCCATTAAGAATTCCACAAAAAAAAAAAAAAAGGAAAATAAAGAGAAGAAAAAAAGAAAACGGGCTTTCATCACAACTGTGAAAACATGGGGTTTAGTCTCTACCTTATTGACAGAAAGACAGAAAGTTTAGTGATTCAATTAAGTTTTGTGTTCTTCCCATGAAATTTATCTTAACAGTATTGAAATGTAAAACGAAAGCCAATTTGTTTTCTTTGAAATAAATCCTTGAGACCGAAAAATAGATTTAATCTTAAAATATACATGAAAATAAAATCCTGGGGGAAGGATATTGTTTACTTTAAAACCAATTTCTTTTCAAGAAATGCTTTCTGGAACTAATTTCCTAAAACAATGTGACATTCACTCATTTTTTCCCTTGTGGACAAAAAAAATTCAAAAAGGAAAATGATGGTTGGCTGAACAAGGCAACAAGACATGAGGATTAAAAGGACCAATATTCTCCAACATATTTCATGATGCCAAATATTTTCCAAGGCCTAAGACCAAGGTTAACCAAATCCAGTCCTTAGGTCTGTGCAATAATCTACTGCCTCAAAACAATGATTGCAGATAAATGAAGGTAGCTGGCTAACAGCTGAGGAGAAAATAATTTTAGTGCAAACCTTTAGTTTGCCAACATTTCATGGTTTTCAAGCAAAGACACCATGAAAGGTTCATCTCCTTTTTAATAGAAATGAAAATATCTATTATTTTGATTTTAATGGTTTTATTTTAGATTAAAAAACCCAAAACCATAACAATGTAGTAGATTCTAAGTTGCTTCACACACACAGTTCTACTTCAAGTTCCTCCTAACCCTTGGGATTAAACATTGACTCTCATCTTCCAGTGTGGATGGTTTTATTTTGGTATTGTTGTGGGGTTTTTTCTGTTTGGGAATATGTCAAGACCTTGTCAAGCCTTTTCTGTTAAATTAAAGTTCACTTAAGTTCAAAAATCTTTTGTGTACACAGGTCCAAATATGTATTTTTTTTTTTTCTTCGTGACCAAAATAAAATTAATTGTCAATTTGGCCTGTGACAAACTATTTGTCACAGGCCAAATTGATCCAGGCATTTTTTCCAGAGCCCTTTTCACACTGGAGTATTTTTTGCCTTTTAGCTTCCTGAGCTCCATTATGGCAAGACCTACATCTACAGAGATAACATACCTTCTTGTTCCTATTCAATAGCCCCCTAATTAGAACCACTGTTCTCCTTCCCTACAGCATAGTGTCGCTGTGTTTTACTCACTGCCTGAAGACAATTCTAGTGCATCTGGACTACACTAGATGGATTTTTACCCTTTACACACAATCTTCATTCTTTGCTGTCCATTCAAGTAAACTTTTTTTTTCTTTCAAATAGGCTAAATTGATGAAATGTCACAATCAGAATATTCTGTAAAAATACCCAGGTACAGAAGTAATTTCTCAGTATTTTCTGGCGTTTCTGTCTCTGGCAAATTTAACCACCCCTATATACAATTTATTGGCAAGAAAATATGGAAACTAAAATGTGCCTACAAGCATCTGCATATAAATTTTCTCTACTTATCTGGCACAGACAATTAACTGTAAATCCATTTAACCTGTTCCTAATCAACTGATTGCAGTGCTATTTCAGTATCATATGATGTGACATTAAGTGCTCAGGAGAGGGTATCAATTTCTGTATTTCTTTCAAACAACAACAAACAAAATCTTTTTTGCTTGGCATGGCATATTGTCATTGAGTATTTAAAGCTTCTATTACCATCCGACAAGAGTGGGTTAATTAAGTCCCACGCTGGCCTTTGTAGGATTTTGACCATTAATTATAATATGTAAAATCATTCTTCAGATCCTCTGTTATTCTAAGTTGGCAAGTTTCAAAACTGAGAAGTAATTAATATCTGTAAAATATCAAATCCAATTTATGGATTAAATTTTGACTTCTGGATTAAATATAACATCCATTTAACTTATTATAGTTACAAATCTTTTAAACATTACCAACAATCTGAATTAAATTTACTTGATAATATCAGGTTTGCTTACTGTTCTCAGTGAGAACAGAGCTCCTTCAAGTTTGCCTGTTAAAAATTGTTAATGAACTAGAATTATTTTGATGGATGGACCCTGTGGACAGAACAACTCTGAAGAGCTAGAAAGCCCATTTTTTCCTCATCAGTTTTAGGCTGACATTGTCTAACATTTCTTCAAGCATCTCTGAATTTGGAACAAGCCATCATGATTCTGTGATTCTCTGGCCATGTGTTATCATTCTCAATCTGAGACTCTTCCTTATTTTCCTGACTTTTTAAATGCAAACAGATCCCATTTGAAGTGTCATTTTCCCAAAGAACACTTCCTACCGTGCTGCAAGCCCAGGGAGAGTACTTTCATATGCATTCAAAGGTGAGGAACTTCACAAAGCTCTGCTTCATACGGTTCATAAGTGCTACTTGAGAAATATCGCATAAACAAAACAGCTTACATTATAATTTTTCCCCAACCAAAGAAAACAATCAATGTTAACATGATACTAGATATCAAACACACAAACAAAATATACTGAAGCCACACATTGTTCAGTTTGTCTCAGCAATGTCTTATGTTGACACACAAATGTTTGGAGAATCTCATCATGGCCTTCTATTCTGAAGGTCTGCATTATGTCAAGGCTGTCAAAACTGATTTTTCTGGTTAAATACTTGAAGTACTAATCACAACATACATGGTACTTGAGAAAACCATGTCTACCATATACTCAATGTGCATATAAACACACACATTCTTTAAGGCACAAATGACAGATCCCAACAAACACCAGACATACTAGTATCTTAAAGTTTTCTTTTCTTACAAGTAATGATTTCTTCTGCTATCAGTTTAAAGAGCAGGACAGTTCTGTAGCAAAGGTCTTGAGTTTAAGTTTACAGCAACAACTCAAACTGAAATAGCAAGTGTGTATATTTTAGTTGTGTAAACTGCCGAGCATTTAAAAATTGGTGTTCAAATACAAAAGAAAAAAATTACTATAATGAAAAATTACACAAATGGAAAACCTGAGGCTTAGAGCAGAATCCTGTCTTTTTAAAATCCTATTTTTAAAATAAATTCAGTCTTAGAAAGAGAATAAATAAACAGAAGATTTAATTTGAGGCTCTAAATTAATTGTATGACAAATAGATCATGCTTCATGCTGTGTACCTGAGGTACATAAACTCATATATTTGAGGTACTTTGAGGGGGGGAATAATGTCAGGAACTGGCAGTGATTTAGCTAAGAACAGGTTTTCCTGAATTTCCAGGTTTTCCTGAATTTCCAGGTTTTCATTTCAATGAAAAGGTTATATTTCTTTCCTGATTTTAAAAGTAAGAAGGACTCTACACAACCATTATGCCCCTTCAAAATATCATTTTTTTTGTTAAATTCAAAATAGCAAACTGAAGTCTCAATCAGACAACCTCCAGACAAAAAATAAATAGAGTCTAACCCTACCTATGAACAAAACTTCATGGAAGACTCCTGCTGTTTTCTTTAATCAAACTCTTTATTACACAGGTGAAAAATAAACTAGTTTCAAAACTAGATAACTGCTCCATAGACACTACAGAGCTGTTTGCAACTCCCAATTTGGACACAATTTATGTCCAGCAACTTTTCTTAAATTCAGACACCACTTCCAACTTTGGAGCTATCATGGGCACCGTTGGTAGACTGCAGACAGGTATGTGCAGACCTGCAGTCTGAACCATCTAGCAGTGTGATATAAACATAGTTTGAAGCCCAGAACCTGAGCAGGTTCAGCACTGGTCTCAGCAAAAGTGTTCAGCTTTGTGACCTAGCTTCAGTTTGTGTGCCAAATTCCTCATGAGTTACACCTGTCAGCAAGGACTGACTCAGCATATATTTTGCAGGCTCTAAAATGTAGATTTGAACATTTTAAAGATAATTAAATCACCAACTTTTTTTGTATAGTCCTTAGTGAGACAGTGGTTAGAAAATAAATTTTTATTTTGAAAACAAAATGAAGAAAAAACTGACAGACTAGGATTTTAGGGAGAAGAAGATGCTAAATAGAATAGTAATAGTAATAGTAATAATAGTGGTTGTAGTAGTAGTAGTAGTAATATTTCAGCAGGGAAAACATTGATTTTTGACACCATGCATTACGGGAATCAAAACTAACAAAGTAAAATTTTATGGAGTTACCAACATTTCCAAACAAGTGCACATTTCAAAGCATCCTACTTTTAAGATTCTGATTTTTAATCTGGGAACCAGTCAATGTAAATCATGCACAAGTCATCTATAAGTACATTGTTTCTGTTGAAAATTAATTTGACCAGGGAGGATGTTAGAGGCAGCTGTTTTCCAGAGGATATTCTATCTATTGTTTAAAGCAGGTGTTCCTAGATGTTTTTGTTCAGAATATAAACAAAACTGAGACATTTAAAGTTCACTGAAAACAATAATGACAACCTGAACAAAATACAGAATGAGAAATGTTGTTTACTTAATGACTCCAAGCGCATACTTACAAACTGTCAAGAACTATTTCCTTATATCATCTTGTGCTGGGTTTTCTTTCAATAGGATTCTGAGTTTTTGATAATATTAATTGTGTTTGAGTAGAAAACAAAACCATTCAGTTGCTACTTTAAGTAAAGGTGATTGCAAATACCTGGAAAATTAAAAGTTTCAATTGCATTGTGGTAATTTCATATCAGTACCTAGTTGAAAGGAAATATTACTGCACAGTGGACTGAGAACAGACTTAGGGGTGTTGATGAACAAGCAATATGATTAGGTAATGTGCATTCACTGTCTCTACTCTGCTCTTGTGAGATCCTCTCTGAAGTGCTCCATACAGCTTTGGGATCTCTTGCACAGGAAAGACATGGACCAGTTGCAGCAATTCCAGAGAAGGGCTGCGGAGATGATCAGAGGGCTGGAGCACCTGGTAGTGTTGGGGTTGTTCAGCTTGAAGATGAGAAGTCTGGTGGGAGACCTACAGTACTTCCAGTACTTAAAGGGGCTGCCAAGAGAGCTGGGTAGGGACCATTTACAAGAACATGTAAAGGAGGAATGCTTCAAAATGGAAAAGAAGATCTTTAGATTAGGTACCAGGAAGAACTTCTTTGCTGTGAGGGTGATGAGACACTGGCATAGTTTGTTCAGCTCCATCCCTGGATGTGTTTCAGGTCAGGCTGAATGGATCTTTAAGCAATCTATTCTAGTGGAAGGTTTCCCTGCTCATGGCAAGAAGGTTGGGATAGGTGATCTCTAATGTCAATTCCAGCTCAAACCACTCTATGATTCTATGACACATTTTTAAATCTGATAATCACAGTTGATAGCATCTCCTATCATTCTAATTCTCAAGAAATAGAAAGATGCTAAGTCAAAACTCATATTTTTCCACAAATAATAAAAAAGTTTCATACTTGCCTATACTTAAACTGTTAGACTAGAAAATAAATTTACATGTGTGTATATATAATAGAAACCTGCACGACACCTTTCAGTCAAAAAAACTTAAAATTAACCTGTTCTTACCCTTAGCCTTAAAATTGCATCACTGACAAACAATGACAGATACAGAGAAAAGTGTACTCTTATCCATATTATAGTTTTCCTAATTTCACTTACCAGCTTACAAATTAGAGCAGCAATACAAAATAATTAGTTTCATAAAAAATCCCATAGAACATCCTGTATCATCACAATGCTATTTAATATGATCTAGTCAAGTTCCTCACTTAGAGCAAGGCCAACTTAGATCTGTTATGAAAAACCTTATCCAAGTCAGTTGGAATTTTCCCAAGGCAGGAAATTTTGCAATCACTCTGGGAAATCTGCTCTAGCAGCTGATCACGCTCATGTTAGAATTAATATCTAAATATGATTTCCAGTGTTCCACCTTGCATCTGTTGCCTCTCCCCAGTCACTGTGCACCTTCAACAATAGTTTGTCTACTGTATTCCCTCCCAGCAGGAGTTGATGTCAGAAATTAAATCTCCCTTCAAGCCTGATCTGTTCCAGTTCTCTCAGTTTCTCCTTATGTACTATGTCCTCCTGCCCCCGTTTATACTGGACTTCCTCCAGTGTGTCACTGTCCGTCTAGTATGGGGAGTCAGAAAGTCGACACAGCACTCCAGATGTGGTGTTGCCAGTGCCAAACAGATGGGAAGAATCACTTCCTTGGATCTTCTATTAGTAACATCCACTGTTGTCTTTTTCTGCTGTCAGGCAACACTACTAGTTTACGTTCAACTTGACCACTACAGTCCTGTGTCTTTTTCCCCTGAGAGTTACTTTCCAGCCAGATGGTCCCCAACTTGTGCCACTGCACAGGGTTTTTCCATAACAGCTTTAGGATTTTATTTGAGCAATTTTTGGACTTGATGAAGTTTCCCACAGGCCAGTCTTCAACCATGTTGAGGTTGCTTTGAGTAGCAACCCTGCCCTACATGTACTCAATGCATACTACCGTGCAGTATGGGTACTAGAATATTAAAATGTTCAAAAAAATTACTATTCACAGACATTGATGTACTTTACACACTCTTGCTTAGGGTAAGTAAGGAAGGAGGTAACTGAGTAAGGTAAGTAAGTAAGAAATCCCACTAAAATAATTTGGTTTTGGAATTGATGTCCATGAGATGAGTATTTGTCTGGAGAATTTTGAGCTCCCTGCACACTTTGCATTGCAAGCCTGAAGCAGAGGAAGCTTACAGAAAAAAGTCAGATATGACAAATCTGAGAGTTTATTACTTAATAGAGCCAACTGTCTAGTCCCAACCAGATACCATCCCTCTGCAGGATGAGGACAACATTCTCTTTCATATTTTATTTCCAATATGCTTTCCACAAGAAGTTGTTGGACAGATCTGAAGATTATATGTTTTATTCAGCCATCAGCTTGCCAGAACTTGCATGAAATTATAATTCCTTTGCTGAATCAAAAAAATGAATCATAAAGCAGATACTTTGGACCTTAACAGGGTTCAGATTCATGAATAAACAAGTAGGGTATAAAATATTTGAAGAGGTTCAGAACTGTTTACAGAATTCTGCAGGTCAGGAGGAACTACCTTCAACTCAAAAAGTGCCTGCAGCTTACTCATTTTTGTGTTTGGATAAAAGGTTTATTCTTTTTGGAAAAAGCTAAATTTGGCAAAAATAAGGACCAAAATCATTGTTATGATCAACAAATGAGTATCAATTCCGTGAACATTTTGCATGTCTCAAATAACAGTCTTGAATGAGAAAGAATATGCTAATTTCCCCAATACTCATTAATATTTTAATCAAAAGCTAGATAAATAAATTTACATTTCTCCAGGTTCATATCTGAAGAGTTTTTTTTTTTTAAACAAACAAACAAAAATTGAATATTTATTCAAGCCTCTTTAGCTTGCTCAGAATCTAAAATACAGATATTTTCTATTTTTCTTAAGTGTTTCACTTTTTAAAATTCTAATTCTTTTTTATAAGAGTTCAGTAAAAGATGGTTGGGACAATCAAAAATATTCAATTTTAAAATACAAGGAAGACCTACAGTTAGTTATCATATAACTAGTAAATTCAGTGCAACAGATACCATTCCACAGAAGAGGTCTTAGAACGTAAAGGAACTCTTAAAGAGAGAAAACATATTGGAAATTATATGCCCTCAAAAATTCAAAACCTTAGTTAGCAATGACAATATTACCTTCACAAAGAATAAGGGTTTTCTTCTACATACTTTTGCTTCAGTATCTTACAATATTTTAATATAACTTTTTAGCTTCACTGTACAGACCACACTATTAGCATTGCTACATTTAATTTTGCACATTATAATATCCTAGTTTTGAGTCTACCCAGTTGTCTAAAACATGCTGTGTAGCAGTGAACTTCCCCCTACTTACTGCCTCAGAAATTTTTCAAAATAATCACCAAACTTTTTCCAAGAGAATTATATGTACAAGGGAGCAGCAAAGTGACAGTGGTAGCAACAACTGGATCGTTAATTAAAGACTCAGAAGGGCTGTATCTTCAAGATCCTAACTGGTCCAATTTAATGAAAATGTCCCTCTACTGCTTTGAGACATACTTTGATAACCAAGGATGTGCCTTAGACAGGGAATATAAAAGTATACAAGAGAGACAAAACACTCAATGAAAGATAATAAAACTATAATTAAACAGTAATTAGATGCAAAAAAATCCTAATAACAAACTTACTTCTGAAAATATAAAATTACTGACATAAATAATTAAGAATTAAGATGCCAAAACACCACTACAGATTAAAAGCTGTTTAAAATATATATTGTTTTGTTTTGATTTTTGTCAAAGAGAAGTTCTGAAGTCCCAGTTTCAGTATAGGCTGTTTTATATTTCAACGATCCCATGCAAAAATGCTGAAGTCAGTATACTGAGACTTGAGCAAGTGCTTAGCTTGGCCCTCCGGGAAGCATCCTCATCTCTGGGATGGATAAGATAGATCAGCTTTTTTGGGAGGTCTCTGCAAGGCTGGTGAACAGGAAAGGTTTTACATTTGTAGATCATCAGAGAAGAACTTCCAGTATATTGGTAGAAGATAGTTAAAAATTTCTACCATTTCAGTTCTGGCTGTTTTGTTTCCATCAGATCAATTCACTGTAACTAATCCAAGTAAGTTAGTCTATCCTAGTTGATTAATAGAGATAAGCCTGCTGCTGTGGTGACAAAGCAAGAACCACATAGTGACAATAACAAGTTTTACAAAATTCTTAACAAAGCAAAATACAAGAGGAAACAGCACTGCTGCCTTGTGCTGGGAGTGAATATGAATGTAAATACAAATATATTGTAAAGACTTAAAGATGCTAAGTCCTTCAAATTCAAATTATCCCTGAATTCAAGATGCAGGGACACAAGATATGTTCTATTGAGCAATCCTTTGTTCAGTTTTTATATATCATAGACTACATTTTATCTTGGATAAATAACCTAGAAAACTGTGTGCAGCTTATCACAAATTATGTGCAACAACTAGGAAAATTATTGCATTTCATAAAGTCTCCTGAAATCCCTCTTAATAAAAAATTCCAAATGGTTTACAACCTATCCAAAACAAACAAACAGACAAAACAGAAATACTTCATACCTGTCTTGCTATCTGTGCTGGTTTTGCATTGGAGCCACCAAAGAAGTGATTTTTTTTTTTTTTTTGTGGAGGAGCTGCTGAGAGTTTCCTCTGTGTCTGATAAAACCAATCAGTGACTCATTTTGAATATTGACACTTTGTTAAACCACTAGAAAGCTAAACACACCTCTGTGAACACACATATTAAAAACAAAGAAAGCCTGGGAAAAGCTCTCTTTTCCTTCGGGCCTTGAGCAGGTAGCAAGGCCGGCCCAGCCTCCCCCTTGGCTGGGCTGGGCTGGGCAGGGTGGTTCCTGGCATGGGGCTGGGTCCCTTTCTGGGGAGCACACTGGTCCCGTCCTGGCCAGGGCAGGCCCCAGCGGCCGCCAGGAAAAGGGAGGGGAGGCAATTGGCCCCTGAGATCCTGGCCCTCCACCAGCGTGGTCGCCAAAAGAAACATGGAAGTGGCCCTGCAGCCCGCACAGAGAACAGCCCCGTGACTGATCCTGACAAAGCACCCAGCGCAGCTGCTGAAGAAACCTCCATCGTAAAACAGCTCCAGCCACAAGCTACCAAGGGACTGTCCTGGCACAGCAGGAGACTCTGGGACCCCTGAGATTCTGACCAGCTCCAGTGCAGCCTGAAATCCATCACGGTGACTGCATTGGCCGGCACCCAGCAAGGATCATGTGCCCTTCAATCCTCCGTCAAGTGAGAGAAAAAGACAGACTGAAGGCACATAGGGGAACAAAATAAAGACCAAGGTCAGTAAAAATGTGAAGTCCCACATGGGAGGGATGGGGAGATGCCTTTAGTTTTGAAATCCTCTTGTAAAGCTATGGAGAAGAATATAATTGATGCATCAGACTCTTTTCCCCTGTAACTCATTGAAAGTATGGGAGGATGAAGTGTTCAAATTGTAGATATCAGCAAAAGCCTCTATGGTAAGGGAAGCAAATGCTGAAGTAGCTGTGATCCCATGAAAAGCTTGAACAGAGAAAGAGAGAAGACCCTTTTCCCCAGCTAAAGAAGACCTCTGTTCTCATAGGTGAAGATGATGATGATCTCAGAGATTGCTCTTGAACAGCTCATCCTTAAAACAGTACTCCTGAAGCTGACATGGCCCATAAACACTGCTGTGAGAAAGCTGCAAGAGATGGGAGGGACTTCACGATTGCAGATACCCAGGCAGATGTTATTAGTGGAAATTAAAAACCATGAGAAAATTGTTTTCTTGTGGAGAAGTCTCCACAGTTGGAGAAGTCTCCAAATTGACAAGAGGGACTCCTCTCTCTAAGTGAACTGGAGAAAGACTATTCCAGAAGTGATAAACTAACTGATTTTCTTCTGTACTTTGTTAGTGGGAAAGAAAAGGCTGTAGGGGTGGAGAAGTGTTCTAAAGGTTTTATTCTATTGTTATTATTCTTTCTTTTAGTTACTGTTAATAAAGTTTTCTTTCTACCCTTTTGAAGTTTTGAGCCTGCTTTGCCTCTCTCCTAATTCTATCCCACAGCAGGAAATGAGTGGGTATATTCTAGTGGGTGCACTGGCGTTTAGCCAGCACTGAACCCACCACACTATCTTAGAGGTCACCCATCCACATCAGCAGGAAAAATAAAAATTAAAAAGGTAACAACTTTTCTGACTGTGCAACTGTAAAAAAACTACTTTGGAAGTCTCCATGCAACCACTCTTTCTAAACAGTATATGCCAAGCCCAGCAGAACACACTACAGACCTAACCCTTACAGCCACTACTATGCAGCTTATCAGGACATTTTTTGGGCCTCCAGACACTCCATTTCGAAGGGCCTCCAGGTCCCTTACTCATAAGGGATTTAAAAGCACATGATTGAGAAAGATTCTGTGTAATGCTGGTATAGCCATGATTTCTTGCTCTGATATTAATCTTAGTGCAATCTGAGGTTCTCTACATGCTACAGTATTTATTATCAGACTTGACTAGAGGTAAGATTGCTAGGATTCTGAATCAAAATTAGTCAGTTATGTAGAGATGTCTTCCAGATGCTTATAATTTCTTCAAGTCAAGACTGCTGGTTGTCTGAACTAGCACATAGGCAGTGTGGTTGGATGCTGCTATTTCAAAGAGATGTCAATGGGAAGAAGTCACCTTTGGAGCACTGGTTCTCAAGATACCCACTGTGCTAATAATTAATTACATATTTATTGTTTATTCAAATCAAGAATTAAGTGCACACTATTCTTTAGGCAGGTCCACTTCTGTGTTTCTGGACTCAGGAAACTATTTCCTCACTAGCAAGCAAAGTGTAATCATTATTAGCAACTACATGTTATAACATAGCATCTGTTTTGTTTTTTTCCCAGTGCTAAGGGTCCAACCCCTCATAATCCTGAGGTGACAAGAGGATTGACAAAGTCTTTTCACTTCTGGAAAGGATACGAGTGTCTCTATTTCTGAAATAATGATACCTTCCTGCTGATGACTCCAGTAAACAGACTATTTCAGCAGCACACATCTGAACTACATGAGAGATAACAGCACAGGACATCATGTTTCATCAGTTCCAGATGTAACTAGTGGTTCTGTACTACTTAAGTTTATTTCAGCAGAACTAGTGATGCAACATTTTGTGTTCTTCTTTTCCCAAATGTATACTGCAAAGTATTCTCACAACACTGTGTCCTTCCATCATCCATCCCAGGTTTTCCTGGGGAAGGTTGGTTGTCTGGTCTGTTCACTCAGTTTCCACAGCTTTGTGTGATTCTGTAATAGCCATGCTGTCTCTGCAATACCAAAACTCAATTTAAATAAACAATGAACATGTAATTGACTATTATCACAGTGGGTATCTTCAGAATCAATGCTCCAAAGGTAACTTCTGCCCATTGACATCTCTTTGAAACAGCAGTGTGCAAACACACTGCCTGTGTGCAAATTCAGACAACCAGCAGTAGTCTTGTCATGTCTGCATCGCAGTTCAGAAAAAAGAAAGATAACAAATAACAGGCTTTCAAATTTCTCTGGTATGCTGATATTATGTGTAAGAGTCCTGTTACGAGTAACTGCTTGTACATTAGGCATAAGAAATGAAGAACAAAAAGTACACACTGTACTAGCACAGTTTCCATAGAAACAGTAGTGAAACATCATACTTTTCCAGTTTTGGAAAAATATTCCCAGTTTCCTCCCAATCTGACAGTGCCATTAGGAATGACAAAACACTTTCTCTATTTTGGTTTATTTTGTACAAACATTTCTTTTTTTTGTACAAACACTTTTCTTTTTAATCATAAGCAGATAGTGTCAAGACTGTCCTATTTGACGAAGTAAGTCTTGTGCTTGGCCTGAAGAAGCAAAAGAGAAAACTGTTTCAAAATTCACTGATCAGACAGACAAGATAGAAAGTACTGTCATTCACAGTCCCTGCAACAGGTCATAAGAGACAATCATAACATTCTTAATGATTTTCACAGACAGCATCTTGAAACTGATATGTCTTCTTACTCTGTACTAAATACATCCATTTGAAATTTTAAAAAGGGAAACTGCACATATTATTTCGTGTATGTCAAGTTTAGGACTAGTACTCCTCAATTAAATGCTCCCACTGAGACTACAAACCACATGCCACTCTCCCTCTCCCTCTCCCCATTCTCCCCTGTGAGGGAAGAAATGGAGGTAAGAAAAGGTAAAGATCACAGGCTGAGATAAGAACAATTTACTGGAATGACATAAGAAAACAAATAGTAATGGCAACAATATTATTAACAAAAGTGTACAAAAGAGGGAGTGATTCTCATACAACATGCTCCCTGGAGAGCTCAATCCAACAGCAGTCACGGCGCCCTGACTGCTCCCTCTGGGAATGGAACAGGCATTACCCAATCTCTTCCACAGGCTCAGAATCAGTGCCACCAGAACACTCCCTCCACCATGCTTTCCCAGTTAGAAGGAACCTCTTCTTCCTGGAAGAGACTCCCTTCCCCCTGTCCCCAGCAATGATGAGAGGTGGTGTACAATAACTTCCAGGTCATGGCCATGCCACTTCCTCTGCTTACTGCAGAAATAATTTTCTGTTGTGGCTGGGACCAGCACATTATCCACCCCTCATTCTATATCATCCATATCATGCCCAGATCCTATATATATATACACAGACAAGCAATAAGCATCTTTTCCATAATCAATGGCCTTCCTTTCAAGTTGTCTGCTGAGTTCACTCAGTTCATGAGTGTGACTTCCAACTGTTCTAGGTGTCTTCTAGGGCAAAAGGGCTGTTGGGCTGTTGGGTGGTTGCAAGCTTCATCAGGACCTCATGAGTGGTGTATCTGGAGCAGTCCATTCTCACTGTTCATGGCAGTTATCACATACACTGGCAGTCGTTCAGCAACCAACCTTATACAATTTAATACTACAGACTGTTCTCACCCCAAAATCAAATTCCCTTTGAGGTATACATCATGTTTTTCTGTCCCTCTGCTTTACTCACCAAGTGCATACAGGTCCTTGAACTAAAACAACCCCATGGATGTGTTTGCCTTTGCTTGAGGCAAGACTAATTCAAACTGTCTCCCCTATGGATTTCTCATGCTCACCATGGGGACTTTATCCCCTTCCACAGTACATGGAGGATTTGATTGGGCAAGGCCAGCTCAATTGGTAGAGTTCTAGTGTTAAACTAGCCCAGTGGCCTTCACTACATCCCAGTGTTTGAAGGTCCCACCATCTATTGCTTTTAGTCTGTTTTTTCACAGTGCACTGTAATTTTCAGTTTTCCCAGAGGATGGTGCATGGTACAGAATACGATACACCCACTTAGTACTGTGCTCTCTGGCTCAGGTGTCTGTGAGGTTATTTTTGAAATGAGTCCCCTTGTCCTACTCGCTTCATTCTGGGATGGCATGTCTCCACAGGACTTGCTTTTCAGGGCCCAGGATGCTGCTACAGGCAGTGGCATGAGGCACAGGGTTCATCTCCAGCCATTTAGTGGTTGCTTCTGCCACTGTAAGCATGCTTACAGATACACCAAAAATGCAGTTGTTAATTAAAATTGTATTTAAAATTCACATACATAATAAATAAATCTTGTCATTCTCTGTACTGAAGATGTTGAACATAGGTGATGATTTCCCAAGTGTTCTGTACCAGCACAATTCTGAGACAGGCTGAAAACTCCACTACGGGTCTATAAACAGTGATGGCCAACATGTCCTTTGTAAAACTCTAAATCCTAGAATTTCCTTTCTCACAGGTCTGAATACTACTAGAACTTGGGATGAATCTATTAGTCAAGGAAATATTATGCAACTACAGTGCATATTTCCTTATTTTGTCTTCATAAGCTGTCTGCTTTTTCCATCTAAAGTTTTACTGTTTATATTTTGCATGGGAAAGTTTACTATGTAAACTATAATCTTGACAAAAGTGTCACATTTCTTAGTAAACCAGAAGAAGCAATCTGTCAGGCAAAGAAACTTAGTTTAGTGCTCATTTTAATAAATCAGTATGCAGAGACAATTCTGTATAATCAGGCTTGGATGAACAGTTTAGAAGTCACACAAAGAAAAAAATTTAATTTTTATGCCTCTTCAAAACTCGGGAATACATTGTTCAATCATGAGAAAGATATTTCCTGTAAAAATCTTTTATGTTTGCCAAAAACCAGAAGTCACCCTGGGAATGTACATATGAAAAGCAGAAGTTAAGGGTTTGAGCTATTTTCTCATTGTATCTACAGTTAAGGTATACTCATGCAAACTATTTCACAAAAAAAAAAAAAAAAAAAAAGTTGTAGCTTAGGAGGGAAAAAATGCCTCAAAGATAAATTCTTGTGTGATCATCAAATTAACTACTAAGTGTCATTATTTTGCTTTTATAAAGAACAGCAATAAAGCAGAGATTTGAAGACTGTTAAATTGCCTAGACTTTTCATCAGAAATATGAGTTGTGAAAAATTGAAGTAAGATTTTTCAGAAAAAATAGTGTAGCTATCTGTTCTTCTACACTGATCATTGGAAAATTGTTTTCAAAGACAGTTTGAAAAAAGTTTTAACACTTTTGTTTCCAATGCACATAACCAAATAATAGTAGGATAAAGGGTTCTAAGTCATACTGAACAGAGATTTTTATTCCTGTGGTCTCCATTATTGAAACGAGAATATAATCAAGCAAAAAGATCTCAAACTACAGCCAAAGGGATGCTTCCTTACCATTGGTAGTTGAAAACTGTGGGAAAATGAATAGCCTCCAGACACGGTGCCTTGGCTTATCCTCTTCTGCTGTCCTCTCCAGGCTGCTCAACTCCAGAGGAGATTCTGGTCTCTTCAGGTAGTGGGGAAAATTCTAACTTTATCAGACATCCTGTGCCATTTCAGCTTTTCTGGACTAAAATATAAGATTAGAGCTATGCAACTGCATTAGAGCTTCCTACTCATGAGAGAAGGAGATGTGAGAATGCTTTAAAAAGCACAAGGTATCCATATTTTAACAGAGTCATCTCAGATAAAATTTTTAGTGTAAGTATCTTTTCACGTGAGAAACAGATCTGGAATTTCAAAGACTGTGTGGTTGTCAAAGGATAAGACAATTCAGAATTTTACTAATTTTGCACATTGAATTTACTGTCTAACCAGAGTATAGTTATTGTATAGTTATTCTGATGTGAACCAGACTGAGACATCAGTATATAGTTATTTTGCTTTAATTTTACAGATTTAATGACCTCCATCCACAGAAGACCCCAGAATCACCCAGAACCAACACAAAGCATCATTAGACTCATTCATTTCCCTGTTCTTCATAAGTGATTTATTTTGAGGTTACTGCCCTCTACTCCCCAAAGCACACTGCATGCCATTCATTGATGTTCAGTATACAGAAGAACTGCAGGATTGATCTTGCCATATATATCCCCACTTCAAACACACATTAGCATGTATAAACAATTCCAAGCACTATTTTATTTCTTGGTAACCTTTTCTAAGTGAGTTTATGTCTGAGAACAGAAGTTAACAAAGAAATGTGGCCTGCTGTATGCTTAAAGGGAACATTTTAGCAGGCAATAACAATAACTTTGAACTTGCTGTCACTATCAATTCACAGCTGACTGTCAGGAGATCTCAAGGTTGTATTCTCCGATTACATCTGCCATTCTCTCAAATACAGCTTGACCAGTGAGAAGATATTCAATCACTAAGTATACACCTTATTCAAAATTACCGTAACCCATAAATGTCACATCCTGATGACTCCTTGTACAAAAGAGTTATATATTTGTTTATATACCTGTCCTACCAAGGAAACCTGGGGTTCAGTTGACAGCTTTGTATGCAATTTTTCAATTGCAGGCTTTATTCTTGATTCTTTTCAACTGCATTAAAAGAGCAGCTTAACTCAAAGCACAGTTAAAAAATAAATAAATCTTCCTGTGTCACAGTATTTAATTGTATGTTAGGATCTTATGCTTATGTGCTATTTCTCATAAGTTTTCTGAAAAATGTCACACTTCTGCACAGGCTTTCTCAGTCTGAGATGAGATCTTGTCAAGGTTCCTCCAGTGTTCCCCCTTGGTGTAAACGACCATAAATAAATAAATAAAGGGAGGGGTCTTCCCTAATGTGGATGCTTTTTAATGCAAAACAATACTCCTTTGAGATAAGTTTTTATTGTTTCACATTCTTTAAAGATAACAAGTTGCCTTACAGAGGAATCATAATCAAAACTAGCCACTGACAGCTGTGACCATTGAGGGAGATTACCACTAAAGGTCCAACATTCATTAAAAATGAAGCACTCTCCATAATGAGTATTACACTCACAATGTCTTGACCTCTGTTTCAAAGCCAACAGAGCAACACTGATTAATAGACTCCTGCCCATTAAGTTCAACTTCAATGCTTATGGAAGACATTGAAAAAAATTAAAAATGCATTTGGAAGGGAGAAACAGAAAAAAACTTTCATTCCTATTACTTTTATGGGATAAGTAGAATCAGTCTTGAAAGCTGGATCAGGTAAGATTGAACAAATTGTTACACAAATTAACATTACAGATATCATTACAGATGTTTTGGTCAGCCCTCAATGGGAAAAAAAGAAGTGAAATCTGCTTACTGTTTCACAGTTACAATAGCTTTTAAAAGCAGGCAGAAATATGTATGAGATAAGCATGTTAATTCTACAGTACTATAAATTCACTTAAACAATAAATTACTTAGTTGTTCACAGCTGATTGGTTTATGGGACAGTTATACAGGCTGTAAAAGAAAGACATACATAAATTAAGCATTAAGATCTTTTCTTTGCTGAAATGTAAAAAAATCAAAACACAAATCCTAGAGTCATTTCAATACCCTGTACATGGAATACTACAAGTACTGGCCCAAGACACAAAATGTATGAATAGAGCAATTACTTCCAAATCCCATAGGTATTCACCAAGATTCAAAGCTACAAGATACAAGTAAATAGGTATATGCTCTGTTATGAATCTCTTTCAGGCTGCAAAGTCTTTCAAGATCCTCAAATTGGGCTCATCTGGTGCAATCATCAGAAAAGTATCTTCACTGTCCTTGCCAGTATTTGGTGATTTTGTACCAAAATACAATGACAGCTTGATTTTTTACCTGCACTGGGAGAGACAGCTTCATTAAACCAAATCCTGTATTTTATTGCCAACCTAAAAAAAACACACTCCTCAATACCATCTTGGTTATTCTTCTGTTTTCTAGTTTTTCTTACACTAGGTAAGATATTAATTTTTTTAAACAATGCAAGAAATAAAGCATGCACACACATATTTCAGACAAGCTCCTTCAGCAGTAGAACATGAAAATCTGGATATAATTTAAAAGAAATAATTCTGTTTCCAGTTCAGCTCAGAATGATTTTTTCAAGCAATGCAAAATGAAAACTGCATTTTTTTCCGATAACTGTGTGTTATAAAACACATCACAATGAAAAATACAAGATAAAACATAATCTTTCATCAGTGCAACATCCCTAGGATTCCTTATGTCATTTTGCTTTCCAGGGCACATGTTCGGCATTTGACAAGAGCAGGCTGGAGTTTAACATACTCTTATCAGCTATTCCACACCTCATTTGCCCTTACAAAGAGGCCCATCCATATAAACGAAACAACTCCTGCCTAACAGCAGAATTATAGTCACAGTTATCTTTTGCAAGTATCTTAAGATAGTGAAAGAAACCAGAAAATAATTTCAACATAGCTAGGGTAACAAATACAGAAGCACACGGCAACAATCAAAATGAGGTAATTATTTCTCATCAACCTTTTTGCCATCAAGTCACTTTCAGAAAATGACACTGCAGAGAGTCTGTAATTATGGCATGAATATTGCCCATAAATGCTTATCTTTAAAACTTTATTGTCATAGAGATTTGGAAAGGATGAAGCTGGGCGGCTGTTTCTGAGGTTTGATCTAAAGTGTGGACTTGTAAAAAAACTCCAAAAAATCAAACAAATGCATCATTATGAGAACAAATGAGATACCATGTGTCACATATTCATAACATTCATAGATGAGAAAATAAAATAGCAAGCATATTTATACTTCCTAATTTCAAGCAATTTGAGTAGCTACAGGGAGGCTCCAATTAAAATTATTAACTCACATCTTTCAGAATCACTGTGATTACTAGGATTTTGGCTTCATGATGTAGGAAGGTTCTGTCATGCTTTCTGGTAGCCAAAATCTAAATCATAAGACAAATTGATGATTTCTTTCAGTGATCATTCTTTCTCATTTACCATAGCCTTGCAAAAGCTACTTGTTAAACTAGCATCTCTTAGGTAGCATTTTATCATGTAATAGTAAGTGCAATTTCTTAAATGTGCATCAGACTGTGCACAATAAGAGCTTTGCCATGTGATAGTAGTCTTACAAATTTTGGATAGGAAACATATGAAGCTGTGATTCTGACAAATAAGGCTTCTGGAAGGCATACAGGTAACATCTAATGTGGTACGCGTACTTGCTGCTCTCCTAAAGATTATTTTGAAGTAATTCATGTCAAGGGGTGTAGCAATGGGGAACAAAGTGACACAGATCCCTTGCCCCCTTGTGCATCCAAAGAAAATCCCTTTATTACAGAAATCGCCCCTTTTTTACACCTTTAATCTCTACCTGACATAACTGAAACCAAGCTGAGGCTAAACAGAATTTAACAGAAAGTGGGCACCCATTGGCTGCTCAGCTGCAGTGCTGCTGTCAGCGCGGCCTGCCATCCAATCAGCTTCCTGCTCATGCGCTGTCTGCCGTTCCTCCAGCCAATCACAATCTCACTTCCGACTGACTCTCTCCTTGCTCCTAAGGTCCTCTCACCCCCAACCAACTCCCAGCCATTCAGCTGGCAGCTGTGCCTTTCCAGCAGGGCCTTCTGGTGAGCACAAGCCATAACCATGTTAACAATTATAACCCCATATCCTACAAAGGGGCATCATTAATACATTGTTATTGCTTGACACATGGAGTTTACTACTCCTAAATTGTCAGGGCCAGTTTTCCTCCTGGCTTGAACAGCTTTGCACAGCCCTCTGTGCTCCTTCCCAGCAGCTAAACCTACACACTGCTTGAACCAGCAGGAATGCTCAGATTTGACTGGAACATTAAAAATTTATTATGATTTAGTTTCACAGAATGTTTCTAAGCTGGTTGTGGCACATAGACCAGTAGGAACTGCACCAAAGGTTGGACTGCCTGGCCACAGAGTGCTCCCTTCCGGCTATTCCCATAGAAGATGCTCACTTCACTATTCTGGTGCAGGAGAAAAGCCAGTGTCAGGCTTTGTCATAAAACACTTACCAGTCTTTGTCGTAACACACTTACCAGTCTCTGGTCAGATGCGCTGATCATGGGTTTAAGTTCTTGTGGAAGCAGTCTCAAAGATCTAGAACACCGATTTTATGCAAAATGCCAATGCAGAAAACCAAAGTAAATGGATGGATATATACATTCACTTGAAATTCTTCTGTACCCAGAGCAGCAGCATGATCTGAAGGGAAAAAAACCAGCTACTGTCAGAGCCCCTCCCACCACTTTCATCTCTCTTATAATATCAACATTCCTAAAAAGTAACAATTTTAGAGCTTTTAAAAAAAAAATTTCACATCTTACAACCTCAACCCAGACACTTGAAACATTGCAATTTCCTGAAATCTATTCAATTTAGCATAATATTCAGGCATTGAAAGTGACATCACATTTCTTGGCCTCTGTAGACGATTATAATGCATGGCAGAGCTCTAGGTACTGCATAAGAATATGCAATATTGTCATGTTTTATGAGGTCATAATGCAGTAAGCTTTGCTAGAGTAGTCTGTCTCTCACCAGGGAATGGGATTAGCGTCTCATAAAAGTTGCATAATGGTATTACTTTTGTCCTTATATGGCAGACATTTAAGATGAGGTTATATTGAACTTTTTTCCTTGGTTAAAATTCTTTGCACTATTTTTCTTCAATATTTTTCTTTTTCAGAAGCTTTCACAAAGGTTCTGTAAATGGACAGCTATACAGGCAACAAGGAGGACAGTGTTCCAAAAGTTCTCTCTCTTGGGCTTTACAATATTCTAATGTATATTATGAACCATGACCTGAAACACCCAAATTTCAAAAATCTTTATTCATAAAATTCTCCTTAGTAGGGAGACCAGATTTCTCATTTCTGCAGAGGAGCTAAAAATTTACCTCTATTTAATATCATATTAATCCCTCACAAGTGGATTTGCCTATAAACACACAATCCTGACCCATAAAAATTAGATGCACCTGTTAATACAGTGACTTAGAGACTTAGATTCTTGTTCTCCAATGCCATTAAACATATTCTGCTAAAAATTGTGACAGCATTTTCCTGTCACACAGTTTATACAAGTTTATTACATTTATCCGCCTCCTGTGTTCAGTCAATAATTACTATTCACTGTAGTTATTGTACAATCAGAAGAATGAGTTGCATCAACATTGAGCAGACTCTAGTAAATCAATGAGGCTCAAGTTTTCTAAGGGTGTAGCTACATTATAAACCAGTGTGGTGGAACGACAAAAGGATATACCTTCACAGTGTGTCTCAGCTGATAGTGAAATCACAGAATGGCTGAGGTTGAAAGGGACCTCAGGAGGCCATCTGGTCCAACCCCTTTGCTCGAGAAGGACCACCTAGACCTGGTGGCCCAGGAACATGTCCAGATGGCTTTTAAATATCACAAAAAAGGGAAACTCCACGTACTCCAAGGGTATGCTGGTGTTGGCCAAGATAGTTAATTTTCTAGTAACTTGTATGGGGCTATGGTTTGGATGGAATGAACCATTTGTTTTTCAGATTGTACTGCTCACGTCTTGTCCTGTCACTAGGAATCACCAAAGAGAGCATGGCTCCCTCTTTTGCTTCAGTTTTATACACACTGATAAGATCCATCCCACCAGCACCAAACATTCACTTCTCCAGGCTGAATGGTCCCAGCTCTTTGAGCCTTAGCTCATTGGAGAAATGCTCCAGTCCCTTTGTGACTCTTCACTGGACTTTTTCCACTATGTCCATGTCTCTCTTGTATTGGGGGCCCAGAACACACTCCATGTGTGGCCTCACCAGGGCTGAGGAGAGGGTGGGGATTGGATCCCTCAGCCTGCTGAGGGACAGAAGGATAGCGTTAGTCCAGGATACCATTAGCCTTTTTTTGCTGTAAGGGGACAATTGGCTCTGGTGTTAGTTGGGGTCCATGAGGACCCCAATGCTGCCAAGCTGATTTCAAGCTGGGTGGCACCCAGCATACACTGGTGTATGGTGCTAAATTGCTGGTCCTAGCACCCTAGTGGTGCATAAGTTGCTGTCCCTGGGCAGATACCCAGTGGCCTCAGCAGCACACTGCAGCACAGAGCAGCACAGCTCTAGCATACTGCTGGAGGGCTCTCTGTCCAACCTGAATGTGGGCAACTACAAATGTGCTGTGAAATAAAACATCCGTTTTGGTTCCAGGTTTTGGTTTTCTTTTTCTTCCTTCAGCAGGAGGGAAACCACATAAAGTGCCAAAGTGACCAGGTCAAAGGCATAACAGAAGACTCCAAGGAAAGATGCAAGGCAAGTTAACAACAGAAAGCAGCTCTTTGGCAATCAAATCTCTAATGCAGGTGCACTACTAGAGCACCTGCATATTTCTCAGGTATAATTGACCTCTTACGGGTTAAGTGAAGATGACCCATCCACCTCAGCCAAAATCTATAAAATGTTGTCCCAAATTGCTGTCATGCAACATGTTATAACATGATCTCATGGTGTTGATGCAAAATTCCCGCTGAAGTCCAAGTGCCATGACTAGTGTGGAATGGACTACAGCCAGCCATCACCCACACCAGGATCTGAAATTGACACATGTCTCCACCCACTGGGACCAATGCGGAGCCTTGTGGCAGTGGCACATCCAGGCCTCCCACTGACCAGCACAGGGGAATAAGCCCATTCCTCTGCAGGTCCTGTAAGCCTTGACAGCACTGCCCTGCAAGCTGCTGTCAGAATGTACCCAGCTTTTCCACCCTATGGATAAAGGGCGCTGGCAGCTCATGATGTGAGCACCATCTTTTCACCCAGGATACTATCAAAAGGGTGGTGCCTCAACAGGGCAAGAGTGCATATCCTGCGCTGAGGAGATGTCAACTCAGGCACCCAGGAGTACCATGGGGAGTGTGGCCCCTGCAGATGTGCACAGTTAGCAGCACAGGATCCTATTTTAAGAGAGTCAGATTCACTCTCCTATGGAAGTTCACAGTTTATTCCTGAGACTGACTCCGCAGTGATACTAGTGCTTTCACAGTTGCCTCTGTTCATTAGATGAGTGATTCAGTGCAACAAGTGTATGGCATAAAACAGGAGTTTAGAGATCCAGTTGTCTTTCAAAAAATGAGCTATTTTTCCATTCTCACCTTTTCCCATGGGTCTGTGTACGAGTTCAAAGAAAAAAGTTGAAGGTGTGATTGAGTTTGCACTACTGTTCAGTTTCCAACTGAGAAAATCTGAGGGCAGCTGTTCACTTCCAAATGATGAATACAAGAGAAAATTTATTCAACTAAGAAAGATCAGCATGACAAATAAATATGTACTGTAGCAATTTTAATAGAATCTCCCATTAGGATTTCAGAATGAAACAGAGAAAAAGTAACACTTGAAACTTGTATAAACTTTTCTTTGCCATTCAGTCTTCATTACATTTTCAAAGAATTGTACATAAACAATACATTTGTGTGTTCTGTTACATTTTAAAATCCTCTGCATGTGCACCTGTTTATGACTTGTGTCATCTCTTAGCTGAGATTATTATTGACAGGAACAGAGATGCAGATTCTCCTTTGCACACAGAAATATTATTGTGCTGAAATGCCAGTCATTTGAAGAAAAAAACCCCCAAAACGTTGTATCTGCAAAAGAGACAAAGGAGTACTAAGAAAGAAAATTTAATGATTTGAACTCATTCATGTTCATCTTTCTCTAGAATGGAATTTTGTTTTACCCTTGCCTTTTACATCAGCAGAATAGAAAGTAAAAAAGTGTCTGAAATTCTACAGGGAAATCATCATAGTTCTGAAAATACTCAAGGTTTACAGTGATCTCAATTATTATGCAAAACCAGGTAATTATAATTATTAAACTAGTGCCTGCGTGTGCCAAGTTTAGCAAATTTAAATTTAACAGTACAAGCAGAAAAAGGGAAATTAATTTGAAAAACGCCTTACATTAAAAATAATAAACATTATTTTAAAAGATATTTAAAATAATTTTCTCATTTCAAAATAATTATTGTCCTAGCAATCTAAGCCAAGGTATAAGCTGTCCAGCCAGCATCACTACTTACAGCAATTCTAATAGAGAAAGACCTCCAGAGTCCACCACCTTTCTGGTTTTATGTTGCAGACATCATCAACATCATTCAATTACAACCTTAGTACCAAATTCCAGCCTGCCATATGCATTTGAAGACATGTTTGCAAAAAATTCCTCCATTACCTCCATAATGCCCTCTACATTTTTATTACCTTAACACTTCCCCTTCACCCTCCTGCACTTTCTCCTGTTTCACCCTGCACCACTAGTCTTCTGACAAGCACTTAAATATAAGGGCAACTTACTCAACATAGTCTGACTTGTGGACAACTCCTTACATTTCAGATAAATAAACAAACCCCAGGATGCAGGATTTAGACAGCATCCCTGAAGTTCCACAGAAACAGCTCTTCTTTTATCAGGAAAACTTTAATAAAACTTTAATTAGTATATTCCTAGCACAATTTCTAATTATGTTCCACACTTTCATTTTTTCACTTTATATTCCTCTCACCACTCACCTGAGACAGTTCATTATTTTATTCCTAAATAATGACCTAATCAACACACTTAGTTAGCTAAAACTTTTCTTGACTGGATAATAGCAAGCCTTCTTGCTAACATTTTACCCTTACATGCCACACACTAAATTAGAGAGGCACCTGAATTCTTCTAAATTCATATGTTTTAGTTTCCATGCTATAAAATCAGAATGTATACATCTGGAGCTTTTATCATACTATATTACCATGACATCAGGTTGTCTTATTTTTTTCATTAATCTCAGGGGAAGATAAAACAGCCTGCTTAGGGTTCTGGAAGACCTAGGTGCACTTTCCTTCCTAATTTACTCTCTGATGAGGATAGGTACTTTAGGATTTGATTCTTTAGCAAAAAGTTATTTGGCCAAAATTTACATTAGAGTAAACTCAAAACCTTGTCCATTTACCTCAGGTTTTGATAAAAAGCATGTATTAAATATATTTCCATTCATAACTACATTTTGCCAATATCCTCAAGAAAGTGCAAAATAAAATTGCCTCTCTGTATTTTAATCAAAGCAAAGTTGTAGCAGCTAATTTTAATGCATCCATTGGGATCCATTTTAGGAACTTGAAACGCAGCAGAGAGGAAGCATATTGAGTAAGCCTCATTTATCTATTATGAATATCTCATTTTGTAAGGACTCTGTAAAAACAAATTTATGATGTTTTCATGTTCCAAATGCCTAAGCAAAAATTAATTCTCATTTAAGTTGACCCTCAGGTTAATCACCTATCATAGCCATTTCTCATTTCAGTCTCATAAAATTCTTGTCTAAAGGATGATTTGATGTGTTATTGAATGGAAGAGAATGCAAAGAAGGCATTCTAGGAAGATGGCTTTATTCACCATGGCTTTCAGGTTGCTGCACCTCAGTTTCCAAACGGCTGCATGTGCAAATTTCAAATGCACAAGGAAATTGGCAGTATGAGGTACAGCTTCTAAAAAAGAAGCTGGATATGATAAACTGGAAAATTTACCTTGACATTTTTAACTTGTCATAACATGTCAGAAAATAAGACAATTATAAAAAACAGTGGTTCTCAATACTTTCTACTAAAGCCTGAACAATTTAAGGAATCTTAATTACATTATAGATTTGTTAGAAAGTTTTACTGCAGTGTTTTAAAAATTAAAATTTGTTTAAAAATTAATAAGGGTCAAGATCCAGGATAGCATGTCATCTGACACTATGATTCTCTAATCTGTTTCATGACAGCAAGTTTTTTAGAGTCAGGTGTTGTAAAAGCATAAATCAAAATTGTTCCAGACCTGAATGCAAAAGGCAGGCAGCCTTGCTTTTTTTTGCACTTAAAAAAAAGTGCCAGGAGTGCTAGGTCAAACTGCTCTAGTTCAAAACTAATTGGAGAAAAATGCAATAGGCTTGGGTGAAGACAGAGATAATAAGACACTCTACTATATATTTGAATCAACTGAAAATTAATGCTTATACATGAACCCTAATTTTTTGCATGATCTATAACCTTAACAGTATTGCTGAAAGCAAGATGCAAAAAATACTTATTTGCTATGCAGTGCTAATATAGATTAAAAGGATTACAGGATCTACAGATCAAGACACCTTCTTCATCTACCAGTGACAATCTGTAAGGCCATCAGTGACAATCTGTAAGGCCATCTTTGCTCTTAGTGCACAGTACTGGCTCACAGTCAACTCAAGGCCCCACAACAGCAGACAAGTCCTTCTCTGCAAAGCTATTCTCCAGTTTTTCCACCATGCTGAGGTCAACAGTATAAATGGTAACCTGAATTAATGCTAAATTTACAGCCAATAAAACCATATTTACAGGGACTAATAATTCAAATTATTCACTGTGAGTTGTACTCTGAAAAACAATATAGCTCACAGTGAGGGAAGAGAGATCACTCAATCAGAATAGGAGTTGACCAGAAATTTCATAAAGGACTTTTTTCCTTTTAATTTTGTTAATAAACAGGAGTAAAATGACTATGCAAAACTCCAAGACTCAACTATTTCAATTCTGAAATAGTGTTAGAATGCATCATTTTCTTATTTTTTAATGGGAAAAATTGCCTGTCTAGGACCACATTTTTTAGGTCACAATAAGTCTTTGTGGTAGATTTTCTTTCCCGTGTATAAAAAAAAGCAGAGCTGGGGGTTATGACAAGACAGGATGTTATGCAGTTTGCATGAGGGAGCCAGAGCCAACATTGCAGGGAGAGAGAAGTTGGCTCTGCTTTCTCCCAGCTGGCTGCATGGGAAGGCAGGTCTCTTAGCTCAGGGAGAGAAGAGATTACCCAACGCTCTCTTGACAGGAGAAATCAGTAATTGTCTGTCTGCCTGCAGCAATGCAGCAAATTGAACGTGGTCCTGAAACTCAGTTGAACAGAAAAAATGGCATCTTCCAAATATTTGAGGAGTAGAAACATTTACTACAATGTGTTAAAGTGCTGTTGCAAGTTCATTAGGGACTTCAGAGGTTTGAAACTGAACTGCTGTTAGGAGCTATGTAGTATGAAATATTCCATCTGCTGGATAAAAAAATTTAGGAAGGAAAAGACAAATTCCTGGGAAATGGCAAAAAAAAAAAAAAAAGCAATTTAGGTCTGTCTCCTTGATAAGTATTAAATGAGACAGAATTTCAGATATGTTGGATATATATTCTGAAACTACTATAGCTACAATCCTATAGTGCAGTTAAAAAAGAAGACAGGGAGAGAGATAATTGTGGTTACTTGCTTGTTTAGACTTTGGCCAGAGTTTCAGGGTCCATACCCATAAATCTGAAGTAAAAGCCAAGGATATCTATTTGAATGTGTGAAGCAAAGGGAAGTATCTGAGAGCAGATACCAAATCTTGGTTCATCCATGCATAAAACTGATTTATACTAAACCCAGGCTTGCCTTTAATATTGACCCTAATTTATAGGTGATAGGGTTTGGGGTTTTTTCAGGCACTTCCAGGAAGCCCTTTAAACAACATCCATAATTCAATATTTGTGGTTGTGTATTCTCTCCATAGCTAACTGCACATAGGATTGTTACAATTTTCCTCTCTGCTTCTGAGAAAAGTTACATGCCCCGTTCTTTCTCCTTCCTCTTCCTGTATGTAAGAAAACAGTTTTTCTTAGACACAAGTGTTGATAGTTGGAGCTGGTGATAAATTTTAAACACACCAAGCTACAAAAATTTTCTTTGTGCTGGGTAAATAAGCATATAAGAACATGACACAGGAAAGTTGTCCATATTATTTGTTGTACCCAAAAGCAAAAGAGTGTGTGTTGAAACCTGAAATGCAAGGAGCTCTCAAAACTTTGGGCCTGTAAGCCAAAGCTTAGAATTAAACACAGGGTTTGATCTGAAACCTTGGAAAAGGCTTCCAAACTTAGGGGCTAGAAGTGAGAATGTGGATTTATAGTTTAAAGCACAGACATGTTAAGCTACGTAAAGGAAAGTTTAGAGTTTTAGAGTTTAAGATATAGAAAAAATAAAAGTAGCTACAGAGCTAAGCAAGGAGTTTACTGTAAGTTTGTGTGTTGTAACATGATTGGCTAAGAAAGCTTACCCTGTAGCATAAGTCCATAAGACGAAATATTTAAGGATTAGGTCAAAAACATAAATATCTTTGTTAGCAGTTTTTTATTGATCAATAACTCCTTAAAAGGAGTAACTAAAGGTCTTGTGACCTTCTGAACCATGCTGTAATGATGTGACCCACTTCCTACCTACTTAGAAGATAAGAAAAATACCTCATAAGCAAAAACAATTCTGGGATCCCATCTCAAATTCCTTCCAAAATTCCCCACAAGTGAATTATCATAGTGTAGTTTGTTCTTATAACCCAATTCAGCTGCAAACATCCATGCAATTTAATGCTCTGACAAGTCAGAGAAATCACAGTTATAGCAAATTTTATTTGTGCAATAGGCCAGATATCGTATGTACAATTTGCCAGAGGGAAAGGGAAGTATGGGTTATAGATACTTCTGAAGATGCTTCTTTGGACAGCCTGTATACTACATATGCATAAAGGTATATTTTGTAGAAATATTTTAGATACCAGGTAAGGAGTAGCATTTCCATGCATGGAAAACATTTTCTGTAATTTTTTATCCATCACTCTAAGACTGCTATCAGTGACATTCAAACCCCAGTACTTCTGCTGACATGACAGCCTTATTTTAAACTTCAGCCTAAAAGCACAAATTAATTTATGGAAGATAGAGACAGAATCTGCAAACTATCCCTGTCTTCAGAAAGTCTCTGTGTTAAAATGTTATTAGAACAGGTCTTCCTTTACAAATGCTGTTTTTAATTCTTGGAAGGAATTAGTAAGCCATGCAAGATTGGTGGAAGAACATGTACAGATATGACAGGTATAATAATATTCTCCTGATATTTCACTGGATCAACAAATAGGTGACATACATGGTGTCTCATTCTAAAGTGACCAGAAACTGCTGACAAAGGATTATCTATGACAGAAATAATTAATTACAGAACAGAAATTCATAAATAAGTTAAACAAAATAAAACATGAGGTACAAAATAAAACATGATAGTCTAGAAACTAGGTACACCTACAAAAGAAATCTTTGTTGACCTTTTAAGACAGACAAATGGCTTTGCAAGCTCCAGCATGACTGTGGTATACAGCTCCTGTAATTAAGGTCTTCCTGTTACCTGCAGCCCTCCTCAGGGTGCTGAGGCCAGCAGAATGACTCCAGGTAAATTCACAGGACAGAGAGAGCACATCAAGAACAGAGGACTTACTGCCTCAGTGAGAGAAGAGGCTCAGGTTGTCCCAAGCCAGGCACAACCAATTCCAGCAGCCCCAGCACACCCCCTCAGCCCTTGAGCCCTTCAGTCCCAAAAGACAAAACCCCGTATTAAAATGAAATCCATACTTGCATTTACCTTCAATAATGAAAATCTGTGGATAAAGATACCAAAAACAGGTATTCTTTGGCCTGTTTTTCTCATAAATCTGGCACTGAAATCCTGTCAGCGCCTCTTAGGATGTCAAAGTAGAAAATCCAGAGATAAATATAATACAGAAGTAGAATATTATCATATTACTGCACCATAGGTTAATAAGTCTAGCTATAAATCCATTACATTATGATATTTAGCATTGCTTTTACAGGAGAAGTTTCATTGGTAAAACCCACTGTGAATTTCTCTTGGTTGACATTTCATCACAGGGAAGGAAATGTCAAGGAATGGTCAATGGAGCAGCACAAATCAGCCTAAGAAAAGCTTGCAGCTAGTGATCTACAAGCAGCAAGAGAATACAATCAGGTAAAGACCCTGAGACAGAATAGACTTGAAAAGAACAAGTTGCGCGTTTTCTGGAGGAGAGAAAGTGTTTTTTCTTTTAAACACAGTATCATTGCTTGGTAATCCTGATAGTCATGGCATCCTTTTTTAAAAAGGAAGCAGTGGTAGTGAAAATCTAAATGCAGCTCAACTCTTACAAGTTGTTTGAATTTCAGACCTTATTTCCCAATATTTTTCACCATATTTGGGACATTTAGATTTTTTTTTACTATTTTTACAGAAGCATCAGCAATTTTAGAAATTTTAAGTCCTACCAGTGGGAACGTTGCCAAGATGAAAAACAAATTCTTAAGCTGTATTAAGATTTAGAAATATAACTACTTTTATTAAAGCACTCTGTAAAGCCCTTGAGCTTTCTGTATATCAAGACAAACCCACAAGTTTCAGATCTCTGCAAGGTTTAAAAGTTAAAACTTTGGTGAAGTAAAATGGAAGTGATGGTTTGAGAGGATTCTGTCAGGTTAAAATTCTGAGAGAATACTAGTATAGGAGAATATGCTTTCTAGGCAAGTGAAAAAGTCACCTATGGTGAAGTCATTGTTTCTCCACAGCATGAGGTCTTACTAGTAAAAATGAAAAATACCAGAATCACAAAGGGATTCTAGGACAAATAAATTACAAACTTTCTATAAGTAAATAATGTACTAGAAGGAAAAGTATCAAACTGGAGAAAATCACATCAGCTGAATAATTCAATAGCTTGTTTTGAGATGAATGTTATCTACCATTTTCCCTAACAGCTCTGCCAAAATAAAGGGCAAGAAGTAATTTTATGCAAGCGAGAAATCACTGATAACACAGAAAAAGACGAGAGCAGTATAAGAATTAAAGGACTTGGAGGAGGTGAATAAGGCACACTGAATGTTCAATTTTATGAAATTCAAACCTTCTTATCAAGAGATTAGTATAAAGAGTCTTACAAACAGTAACATTCAGGAAATAACTGCAGAGGACATGGATTTGCATTTATTGCTTAGCCAAGATAAAGTATAAGCTACCAAAATAAAGTAGTCATGAGAAAAGCAAATACTTGCTAGAATGCATCATGGTGAGGTTTTACTGCTAGCAATAGGCATGCATTCACAGCCATAATCAAGGCTCCTCAGTTTTTCTGAAGGATGACTTCTTTGGTCAATGTCCTCAGGCACATGGTGATAATCTTGGGGTTTTGCTGTGGAGGCCACGGAGTGGACATCAATGATTCCTGTGTTACCCTTCCAACTCAGGATATTTTATGATTCTATGATTCACTACTGCAGATAACTTCCAAGAAATTTCAGCATACAACAAAATAAAACAAATATTCCTTGCCTTTTCTCAGAGTGAAAAGAGCATAATTCACTGTGATTTTGTGAAATTACACGAATATAATTAATATATATCTAATTCCCTACTTTGAAAAATCAGGAAAAAAAATTAATGCCCCTTTTTGGAGAAAGCAGTGACATGCCTCCTGTGAAGCAAAAACCTACAGGCAGAGTTTTGCAGACACATTTATCTGCCCTCCTCTAACCTTTTAACTGTGTTCTGCTGCATTAATTTGCTACTATTTTTGTCATAGTAAAATTCACAAATGCTACAGCTCCTTGAGACCCTGCTTTGTCATGCAAATGAAGAACTCCTGAAATAAAACCATATAATAAAACATGACATGCTTCAGAGATAATCACAATTTTTTTTCTTGGAGTAAACACTTTTCAGCCATGTCATTTCAGGTTAAAATTCCTATTTAGAAAGAAGCTTTGAGTAGTTCCAAGGCTTACTTATCACCTCTAAATCTTAACTGGAGGTGCTCTTTCTACTTGTTAGTCATAAGCCATTTTCTCTGTTCAGGCTCAGAACATTCATTATCCGCTCCCCAAGTCTTATAAACTTTATAAACTTCACAAACAAGGATACCCCCTACTCCATAAAGTTGAAGCTAATTTTAGATCCTGGATTACAAATATATGGTCCCACTTAACATTATTAAAAATAGCACATAATCTGAGGTTGTCCTAGAGATGACATGTCTGAAACACCATCTTTTTACACTCTTTCCTGCAATTCTAAAATCAGCATTATGACATATATGGGGTTCTTTAGCCAGAAAAAAAAGAGGCTCAGGGGAGACCTGATCACGCTCTACAATTACTCGAAATGTGACTGTGGACAGGCAGGGGTCAGTCTCTTTTCCCAGGCCACAACTGACAGAACGAGAGGACACAGTCTTAATCTATGCCAGGGGAAGTTTAGGTTAGATATCAGGAGAAAATCCTTCTCTGGAAGAGTGATGGGACACTGGAATCATCTGCCCAGGGAGGTGGTGGAGTCATCATCCCTGGACATGTTTAGAACAAGATTGGACAGGGCACACAGTGCAGCGGTTTGGTTGATGAGGAGGTGCTAGGTCACAGGTTGCACTAGATGATCTCAAAGGTCTCTTCCAACCAAGTTCATTCTGTGATTCTGTCACAACTCAGGGCCTTGACACAGTTTGATTTACAGGGGCCACAGCTTAGGGCAGCACTTCTCAAAACTGCTCATAGTGCTCTTTCCTCTTGCCACCTTATCACCTCACTGGTCTCCACTCTGGTCTTCAAACCGCTGCTTGTTCCTTTCTTTACCCGGAGACGGAAGCTTTTTCCTGCTCACTGTCTCCACCATCCCTGCCTTCTTGTGCTCCTCTTCAAATGGTAACTCACTTTACCTCCCAGAACAACTTCATAACTGAGAAGTGCTCACGTTATTTAAATTTTATGTACTAGTATAAAACTTAGGTATGTTATTCAAACAACTAGTGACTTTAAACAGCTTTCCACAGCAGAAAAGGCTGTCCTTCATTTTACTTCAGAAGAGAATAAAAGGAAAAAAAAATAAAGCCAAAAAAACTAGCAGAGCTAATGCACTACACTTCTATTCTTTACACTTTTTGGTTTAAATATTATTTATTTTATTTTATCTGTATATAAAAAGGGCCAAGATGTTCTACTGAGTACTTCTACACTAGGATAAGAGATTCTTTTCAAATTAAATAAGTATTTCTCTGTTCCATACAAATGAGAAATGTTCTAAGAACAGATACATGTACAGTTTCTCATGCATGTAACATTTTTAAAGTCATTACTACATACACCATGAGGTATTTTATGCACAAATGTTAAAAATTCATAAAAGCAGAAAAAATATTTTCAGCAGAAACCTAGTTCTATGACTTTTAACAGATCGTGTACAATTACAATGTGTTAATAGAAGAATGTAATAACATGTATGCAGCAGCACTGCTAGATATTTTAGGACAGACATGAGACACCTCATGATTAAGTGGAAAATGTGAAGTACTAACAAAATAAAGCAAAATTTAAAAAGAAAAGAAAAGTGTAAAAAAATAAGTTGCATTAAGATTTTCAAGTGGTTGATTGAACCTAAATATTTTCCTACATAATACATGAAATCGTCCTTCAGCTGCAGTCCAAAGGACAACCTGTTCAAAAACATTGCTCTCTTTGATGAGAAACCTGGAAGAAATTATTTCTACTTTTCATATTTCAAAAGAAAAATCAGTAACAGGACTCTGAAAACTGCCTCCCGTACATTTTTAAGACACTTCTCTCAGCAAGCATCCGGGAAGCAGAAAGGTTCTGCAGAGTCTCTGGGTGCCTGGCTGTCTAGCCCCGCAGGTCCCTGTGCCCTTTATTGGCCAAGGGTTGGTGCCAGGTCACGGCTCATGGCTGGGGCTCCAGCCTTTTCCCCCCAGCCAGGGCACTACCTGCAACTGGCACTGCAGCTGCTCATTGACTGGGGAATATGCCTGCACTGGGCGCATTCCCCAGCAGCGAGCTCTAGAGATGTTGGGTCCATCACATTTTTAAGTCTGAAAAAAAGCAACACAGCTATTTTATCAGAGCATGATAAAAAGCAGCCTTCTTCAACACAAGTCATGCCACATATTCCTCGCATTTTCTACTTATGCTCCACAGCTCCATCATTTTTTATCAATCTCAAAATTTGGTCTAAATCTTTCAAGGACTATTCATAAATTCAGATTATGTGCACATTGCTGAAGTTGTAGTCTACCTTTACTATTTTCTATTCAGTATAATCTCTAATTTTGTAGCCTAATTAAAATGATTCATGGTTCAAATATTCCTCACTAATTGTTTAATTCTCTAGATAGTTTCAATAAACACATTATTTGTGACATTAATGTACAGTTTCATATATGATATTTAAACAGCATAAATTTAAAACACTATTATAGTACTTGCATGGTAATAAGGCAAGAATTCTATAAGAATGGCAAATATAGTAAAATAGATCATTTGTGGAGCCTCAGAATGAATTTAAGAAGTTCAGTTTGAATGTTAATCTGTTTGCTGGGGTGTTTTTAAGCATATGAGTTTTGTATGATGAGGGATATTGCTTCTCTCCACAATTTGTTCTTATGCCAAGAGATCATGAGAACTCTAATTTAAAATTTTATTGTTTAAATATTCTTACAATCGCATAAAAACACACATGTTTCAAAGAGATCTGGTTTAAGCAGCACTGGGTCCTGAAGCTTCCCAAACAGTGGTTGCAGTGACCTAATGAAACTCTTCTACATTATCTGAGACTCTAAGCCTAGGCATTGGGAAATCTATTCCAGCTCCAATCTTCTGCTTACATAACACCAGTCTTCTGGTCCTTTTCTTATGTAACAAGAAAATTTCATTGCTTCCAAGCAGGAAGACATGCATCAATTTCTGATAAACCAAACAACATTTTTTATTCCAGATTAAATTATTTTATCCAAATCCAGCATATGTCAAAGGGAATTTTTTCACTCCCTTAAAAAATTCAGAGGCTTCTCAAAATCATGTTCACTGGTTGAAAGCCAAGAGCATCTCACTGTCTGTCATTATAAGTGTATACAAAATAAATACCAGCATTTAAAAAATGAAAATTTTGTTATTACTTCTATGAATGTTAGTACAATTAGACAAAGTAGGAGCAATGAGGACTTTCTTTCAAACTCTATCTCACTAACACATTACATGTTCATGAAAATACTTCATTCATCTGTTAATCTTTATTAGTTATGATTAGGAACAAATGACTCACTTTACTAAATGAAAGGCACCTGCAGTTCCTCCTAGTAACCCCAAGCAACAGGCAGCAGTTTTTTACATTCCCCAAGTTTCATCCTGTTCTGTTTCATTAAAGCTATTTCAGTTCCTTTGCTGCCAGAAATCCACAATTCAATAATGAAGGACAGACAAATCTTCTGTGTTTAAGGCATGGGAACAACTTATATTGAATAATTTTAAAATAATCTAAGGTAGCTATTTCCATAATTTGAAGTATAGATATGAAAAATTGACTATGCAGTTTTAAATTAATGGAAGCCTGCCTTCCTCCTGCAAACTAACAAACATTTTCCATCAAGTCTGTTGCAACACCACAGAAAATTAATGACAGAGTGAATGACACTAAGTTTAGAGTAACACTGTAAAACAAGGGCACTTAGTTCTCAGAGAGGATGTATCCAAAAAGAACATGGAGTTACACTCAAAAATATGATCCATCAGCAGCCAGAAAGAGCTGCAAAGCTCCAGCCTTTTGAAATTGAACACCCATTTATCACAGAAACTGTTTTTACCATTGAACTAGGAAAGTAACTTTTCCTTCTCTTCCATTGCCGAATTCACCAAGAAAACTTCTCAAATGTTTTGCCATTTCTTGGGACAGGAGTCAAAGGTCAGCAAAAATCTTTTACTCATAAATGTGAGCAAAAGACATTTCACCTCCAGGAAACTATGCTAGCAAGCTGTCAGATAGTGCCAGATGAGAGCATTAAAAATTTTTTATGATGGAATTAATGATTTCTCATGCATTCCCACTGCATGATGAAATATAGGAGATTTAAGCAACAAGGCAAGTCTATCAGAGAGGCTTAAAGATTTCAGAGCACTTATCAATGCTCCTCCACCTGCATAGAGCAAAGGAAATTATCAGGACAATCATATCACAGGTGTACTCTCTGTCCTTCCAGCAGTAAGAGTCTCAGACATTACAGCATGTAGATCTGGTGTTTTTCTGCAGTCACAGCACACAAGCACTAGGACTGATCTAGGATGTCAAAAATACCATGCAAGTTGCAAACTAGTGCTGGGACATTCTGTCAGGGAAGGGCAACTGTATATCCAAGAGATTCAAAGAAACATTGCAATTCTGCAGACCTCTGAAATTTCCAAGCAGAAACAGGCTTATCAAGTATTTTCTAGTTGCCTGGCAAAAACTGCTCACAATAAGAATTGGCTACCAAGAAAAAGGAATGGCACTATGTAGTGTGTTTGTCATCCAAAAAATAAAGAAAAGTTCAAGTGGAACAGTCAGAACATTTGTACTAGTTAAAGATTTTGTTCTGTCCCAGTTTTTTTACATCTACTTCACCATCACCACCTGCCATCTGTCTGGATCTGATTTGACAGTCCTCTGCTCACACCACAATTATCATCATTTTAGCAATCAGCAGTGCTCAAGATGTTCCCTTTATTTCACACCACCAGCTGGCCATTTTATATCATCTCAAGAAGAAAGCCTATTGTCGGGTTCCAGCCAGGAATGAGTTAATTTTTGTAGTAGAGGCAACATGGCTAGGACTCAGAAGTTATTCTATACCATCTCGTATCATCAGCAGGGGCAGGAGAAGGGGTTCATAGTGGAAGAAGGAGCCATCCAATATTGCCTATTGTCAGGGGGGAATCCAGATAATTAGCTTCTTTCTTGTACCATCTGTCATTAGTATTGTTGCTGTATCTGTCATTGTTATTGTTTCTTGTTATCTCATTGCTGTTTCAAGTAAATTGTTCTCATCTCAACCCATGATCTTGGTCTTCTTGTGCCTCCAATTCTCCTCTCCAGCTTCCACAAAGGGGAGGGGCACCAAGCAGCATGTGGTTTTAGTGATAGCATTAAATTGGAGAATACCATTCCTAAACCTCATCACCTATAAATTGGGTGGGGAGGCTTTCACTCCCTGAGTTCATGGTATCTCTGGGCCAGTATCTCTTTAGGGCTGAGGTGTGGAGCGAAGGCAAGAAGGTCTGGGTCCTGCTCATAGACTAGCTTAGCTGCAGTAAATGCTGGGAAGCCAGCTTCAGGTAGCTCTAAAAAGAGAAGGGGCAGGCACATGTAAACCTGCAGGTTCTAGATTTTGTAATTTTGATTTAACAGAATCCAAAACATAAGTGCCAGAGTGCAGGAACTTCAGATCACTGCAGGCTGGTTGCCCATGCAGAGGACACACAAATGAAATCTTAATGTATGAGGGCATGCTGTCTGCACGACGCTTTGTGAAAGAGAGCAAGTTCTGAAAGAGACTTGCTGAGAAATCCTCAAGCCTCTTTATCACAGAGTTCTAATGAGTCCACACAAAGATGTTGAAACCACTGGCTAGCCTAGCCCTTACCTCATTACAAAGGCAAAAATACCCAGCCCAAAACAAGAAGGAAAAACATGAAAAACTTCTAACAGGAGTGGGTGGAATGGTTTTAACCAATTTTGAAATTGATTATTGTATTCATGTATTTCCATTGTTCTGTTGCTTTCTTTCTTTCTCGAAACATTCTCTCTTCATCCACTGCAAACGAGCCCAAGTAGAAATACTGGGGACTGGAGAATTTAGCTAATTTTTCCAGCTCTCATGGTTTGAAATTTGATTTTTTATTTACTGCTGAGTCTTTCATCTACCTGGAATTAGAGTTCCATGCATGGAAGTCTGAATATGAGAATTCAGGCTTAGGGTGGAGGTTGTTTTTATTTCTTTTATGTGTATAAGTCTTAAAAAGAAAAAAGTCCTGCTTAAATGTAATGTATTAAAATACAAATGCGCCTTTCTCCCTCATTGATAAATATGAGGGCTACCAGGAAGTTTTTTCTTTTTTTTAGCCTATAGCTTGTATTTCTCACTTTTTCTCAGTCAGAGGTACTTCTATATTTTAAGTTCTCCCTACATTCAACTGTCTTTCATAGATCATGCACAATAAAAATTAGATGTGTTATGTTGCAAGTGAATTTTTACTCTCCATTAATATTAATTGGTTTTGGTATGTGCAAAGGTAGTTAGAGGATTATACTTCTCTTACCATAATTAGACAGCTCTATGATATTTCAGCCACCAACCTGTTCCATCACTGCCTCTGACTTCACTGAAATTTCAAGCAAAAAAGTTAGCAGACAGTAATAGAAAAAAATAGAAAAGTATCTTGAAAACATTTTTAATATTTTCATTAATTTGTGCTTTGAAAAAAAAAGCCATTCCTTTTTTTGTTGAAAATAGCACTTTTAATGTTAAGGCAGGAAACTCATTGAAATGCCTTCTTTTCTGCACAAAATCCACATGGCTGAATATACATTTCTGAATATCATCATCTGCAGGAAAGAAAAATTCCACATATTCTTTGTAGAGTCCTGTTTAATTTGGATGACTAAGGAGTCCCAATTGCTTTCACCTTACTTATATGGAGAAACCGCCTAATATTATGACCTTTTTTACTGTTGTTGTCTGTTGTTGTACTGTTGTTGTACTGTTGTACTGTTGTTGTCTTTAAGACCCTAACCAGTGTTTTATTGCAGCATCACAGCTCCTTGTGTGCTGAGTATATTTCCTTCAGGCTGTGACAGAAGAATCCAGAAAGTTTGCTTTGTTTCCTTCATTTTGGGACATCTTTTGTCAGTAGCTTTAGTTAATAAAATAACTGTATTTCAGGTGTGCAGAAGCACTAGCTGATCAATGTGCATGTCTTCAAGCATGTTTTGAAAACTAACAATCAGTGGACATTTTGAGTAACAAACATCCTGCAGCTGTATAAGAAAATGTTACAATTCTTACATCACTATACAGCTTACGCCATCTATGAGTTATGTTGCTCAAGCATTTTTTATAAACAAAATCCCAAACTGAACATTTTCCCTAATCTTTCTAAGCTCAGAATATTCATAGGGATTACCCTTGGAGCAGTTGTATGAAGTGGACTTCTTCTGCCTTCATTATTTTCATTAGTCTATAATTCAATGTTAATCAGTGTTTGGCAGGAAGCCATTTCTGTGGGCAGAAAAACAATATTTTGAATCTCTCCCTTTCCAACAGTGAAACTTAACATCTTTTCAATTTTTAAACAAAAGGCAAAGATAACAAATAAAAGAATGGATGAAATTGAGATGTTTGCACACATATGCAGAATGCTTCTCAGGAAATCATTGGACCTGAGATTGTATCTATCATCAGCATCTGCTGGTTTCATTATTTCTCTAGATGTCCACCATTGTCGAACAGAATGTAGCACTGGATCTGGTCTCAGAAAAGCACTGTGCTCTGAAACAGTGACTGATAAATGAACTATGGCATTCATATAAGGCTAGCATTGCAGTGCCCACATCCTACACTTCAAGGTAGTTTTTCCACATCTGCAGGAAATGAGTACAAGAATACTGTCAATTCTGGGACAAGTCACACTCTTGCCTTTGAGTTAGGAATATTACCCTGGGGCTAAGAAGCCACCCATTAGCTGCAGCAGAATTAATTTCCCACATAATGTTCCAGTTTCATTGAAAAGTTCCTGTTCAAGTCTAGTGACAATACAGCACTAAAGTGTAGTGGGAGATGCATGAGTTTGTACAGCAATTAGAGGTTTCATTTTTAGTTTATTCTGTTTGTATTTCTTTTCCTCCTAATATAAATTATAAATAATTTACATTTTCATTCAATAGATTGAGTTAGTGTATTTTGAATATTACTGACATCTTGGTTCAAGAATCCTCTGACAATTCAGTCTCAAAGGTTTGCTTTGTTTCAGGGAATTCTTTATTGTACAATACATTGCTTCTACTCCAAATGAAGTTAGAAGGAAAAAGTAGCTCAAAAATCAACAACTTCCTAAAGTGTAAGAGCTATTAGACAGACATTCAGACAAAAGATTCTTACTGGGTATGTGCCTAATTATTAAAAACAATCAAACAAACAAACAACCAAAACAACACAAGATCAAAAAAAATATTTTAAGCCAGAAGAAGTCGTGTTTGCACTGATTGCTAATGAACACTGAAGCAATATTTGTTCTTTTTATTTATGTTTTGTTTTCATGATTAGGGTAGGATGATTTCACATTTCCCTATTATTGCTATATTGCAGGAAAGACTGTTTGTATCCTGGTATTGATTTGCTCCAGCCCACTTTGACATCATTCAAACTGAAACATGATAAGCTTGTTCTTAAGTTATCTGCCTTTGCTATAGAAAGGCAAATTTTTTTTTAAAAGTTATATGAAATGTGGGCTGCTTGAGAATTAACCTACGCTGTTGGGGGAAAATGAAGAAAAAGCCTTAAGGTGATATCTCACCACTTACTATCACCTCAAGTTTGAAATGGGAAAGAATTTTTCTGCACATATTGCAAAGATAAGTAAAAGAAGATGAAAGGAAGGAGACTTTTTAAGAGATGGCAATGTTCAAGACTTAGTTAATGATAAGCATTACCTTAGGTCAAGTGTCTGCAAAATGTGGATCACAGCCAAGATTCACTCAGCTCATTGTATGAGCTGAATTGTGGTTGAACACCTTAGAATACATTGTTTTAATTTTCCGTTTGAGTACTCTTTACTCCTATTGTGTTTGAATTGTTTTAAATACATATATTATGTACTGTTTGTTTCCAGCTCTCTTTGACACACTGCATCTTATACTGCATAACCCTAGAAATCCCAGTTATGGAACATTATTCAGATTTTTTAATGTCTGCATGAGTAATTTAAATTACCAAAATTGATAATTTGGAGTGATTGTAGGGCAGAAATTCCTAATAAACTGGTTGCCTGATAGAAATATACTCCTCAAAAGAAGGTGGAGGAAATGTGATGAAAAGCATTTGGGTTTGATTTTGGTACTTTTATTTTGTGCACAACCCTATTAAAATCCATTATGAAAACTAGATGAGGCTGGTAGTAAAAAGAGGAGCAGCATTCCTTCCCCTGTGTATGCTGGTAAGACAGATGGCCAAAGAGGAGATGGGGTGCAACAAGTCCAGAGTTACAGCATAGATCTGGAAGCTGCAGTTCATGCAGAGAAAGGAACAATCTGTTGAATTGGTAAGAAGGTCCCAGCCAGGCCTTTGAAAGGTCCAAAGAATAACTTTTTTGTGACTAAAGGAAACTAAATCTAAGACACTGAATTGGCAGGAGGCAAATTCTTACTTGCAAGAGCAAAGCCTGCATGGACTATCCCCAGTCTCATTTGATAAATTTGGCATTCAGAAGTTTAAAAATCTTTTCTTTATATCTCAATATAACAGTTCAGATAAAGTAAACTTAAGAGAGCAGACCAGCTTTTAGAAGGCACATCTTGGGTTTCTTTCATATGCAGTTTACTCCAGTCTACAAACAAATCCTCCAGGCTTGGATTTTACCACAGACTAGTTGTTTTGAGCCTCATCTTGGAGTCAGACTGCATATCTGCTGGAGCAGGAAAGCACAAGGATCCTGCATGCTTATGTGCTATCCTTCTGACATGGTCACCACATGCAGCTGACTGTAGTCCGAGGCATCAGAGCCCAATGGACAAGCAGTGGAACTGTGGAGGTTGCCTGCAGGGACACACTTAAACAAGATTACTCCACTTCTTTTGTATTAATATGAAATTAAATCACTTCTCCAGAGGCAGTTGAAGACGAACTTTAGAAGAAAAATAAAATGGTATTTGGGATGGGAAATTATCGTTTCCTCAGGACTGAATTTAAAAATAAAGCAGTGAGTAATACGATGCTTAGGCACTGTTTATCTAGAAAATATACTGATGATGGGCATGAACACTGTGGCTAAGAGTTTAAGTATTCACAAGTGCTTCATAGACAATGATCAAGAGGGTCATGATTCCTTTGCTCAAGCACTATCTTCAGGCAAAATAAACAAGGCCTCTAACCTTGTCTTGTACAAAGACATTTGCTGTGTCCTTAGGAAGTTCTTTTACTTGTGTACTCACTCATATCTGCTAGTAGGCTTAATTCTCACTTTTTAAGAAAGTAATGAAAAGCTATGTTCTAGGAGACACAATCTCCCCAAAAGGCAAATTATTACTACCCAGTACTAAAAACCTCAGAGACATCCGCATGTATTTTAAGAACAATTTGTGGTAACTTTGGTATTCGGCTTAGAATACATCCAATTACTCACTGGCTTTAGAATGAGCAAATAAGTCACTTTAGAACAAGAGGTGATTATAAATCAACGTATTTATTTATTCATTCATGTTTGGGTTTTTGAAGCAAATAAATTACTTCATTCAACAAGTAATTCAGACCAAAAAACTTTCCTTTTGCAACTTAAAAATACATCTTTCACCAAAGACACTCTAAATTTCAACTGAAGCAATGAAGCTCATAAATTATCCCTATAAACAGGAATTCCAGAAGTCTCACTTCTTAGAAACTTGAGTCAATGTCTTAGTTTTTCCACCCAAACACTTAATAGTAAATGCCTGTTTTGGATCAAATGTATCAAAACATAATCACAACTTTTTTCTTTTAAAGAGGAGGACAGGGTATCAACAAAATTATATCATGATGGAGGGCATTAAACCAAAATGGTTTAATAATAATGAAAAACGACATAATGAAATGTTTTAAGTGCAGAAAATATTTAAATTAAGTCTATTTGAAGCACCTGCTGAAGTGTACCACTTAAGGCAGAACAGAACATGTACAGCTGAAATGAATCTCAAAGTTCACAGAATCATAGGATGCCTTAGTAAGAAAAGATGCTTACATACTTTAAAAAATTCATTGTAGTCTTAATTATAGTCTTTATTATGATCTTATTAATTGTAATCTTTTATGAAAAAGTTCATCATAGTGTTATTTTTTAACTTACAAATAAGAGGAATTTTAACTCAGATGCCAATAGCTGGAAATGGATAATTAAAATCTTCAAAGTTTTCTTTCAGCAACTCTAAAAATGTTCTAATGGTGCCTTGGATCACCTTAAAGTGAACATAAGCCAACAGCAACATTTTGCTTTTCTTATCTGTTTTTCAAAAGAAACTATTCATCCACATGCCGTTGGTTATCAGCAAGTTGATGGTCAAATATATTTATTAAAGTAGAAAGAAATAACAGTTTCCCTTCTGAGAAGCAGAACTAAATCTTGACAATGGCAATGTTGGGGTGGGATGAGCAATCTTTTTATAACTAGCAGTCAAAACTCTTGGATTTTGGTGCAGCATCTGTGTGGGAACTTACAAGAGAAATGCCAAGTGATTCATCCCCATGCCTATGTTTAATTACAGGTAACATAAAAAAGGAGATTAAAAAAATTAATACAAATACTTTACTTTTTTATTTTCTAAACCTCTCACCGAAGAATGAAAAGGTAGGAATGTCAATTATCCAGTATAATTAAAAAAAAAATCTAAGGAAATGGAAAACTACTAACCAGAGTGACAAGATGATATTAAAGAGTTCTGTTTGGACAAGTCCAAACAGATAAATAAAACAAATAAATAATAAAATAAATTAGTACTAAATTAAAAAATAAATAATAAAACAAATGAGTACAAAACCAAATATGCAAACCACAACAGTCATTAGTGTCATGATTACTAATTTGGGAAGGCATTTGGATTAGGTAAAATCATTACACCTTTGACTAGGAAGTTATAGTGTGATGTTTTCCTACACAAAACAGACACAAAAGACTAGTAAGTAAATTTATTAACAAATTGCCTGGAAGAGCAAGACCTCGGAAGGTTGCAATGACTGAAGCATCTAGAGGTTTCTAAGCAGCATTGAGCTTTCTCAGGATAATACCGGTATAGCAAACCCCTATAACACACTCCTGTCTCTATTATAGTCCTTTATATGTGAGGTTACATTAAATTAAGGATGGCATGCTACAACTAAGTTTTTCAGAAACACCTCTGTTAAAAAATCCTTGGTCTCATTTATTTAAAGACTTGAAAAATGTTTACAATTTCACATTACCCTACCTCTATGCAACAATAAAACAAATAGGTATTGTGTGTATGTTTAGTCCCAATAAATTGGGAGTTTCTGAAATGTACAAATCTACAATACAACTAGATTAAATACTCCTCTCTTCTAAGAAGAAAAAATACCTTGCCTTTTCTCTACCAGATATAAACATGTATACTATAGTATTTGCAGCCTGTTTCTGGCTAAGACTTACACCAATAAGTGATTTAAGAGAGAAGGATGCATGGATTAGACTTCGCAAGTAAATTCATCTTTCTTCCATCTTAAAATACATTCATACTCTACACAAGACATCAATTTTTTGTATTTTTCCAGCTTAGCTGGAGCCTCAGAGGAATGTTTTCAGTATGTCAGGGAGGTACATCAACAAGTCACTAGAGTAGTGCAAAAAAAGAAAAAGCTCTGTCTACGCCTGTCTCTAGGTGTAAGGCACTAAAATATCAGTTGTGATGCTGTAGCACTTTCTCTAAATGATAACTATAAGATATAGCTTCCTCATGGGCAGTAAAGAGCACAAAAGGAATATTTCACCCATAATTGGTGTGCATCCATTTTAGAAAAAAAATGCAGCTGCTATTACCATAATAGCAATATCTCTATGCAATATCCAGCTTTTCACAGGGAAAAAAAATGCAAAATCACGTTAGCAGAATACCACAGACAAATGTTGCTGAAGAATCACCTCCATTCAGAAAGTCACAATGTGCTGCTCAAGCAAGTTAACACGGAACAGTTACACATGGCTTTTATGTCTTTTCAAGGCATTAACTCTTCTGAAATAAATGTCTGTGAAACAGCAGTTTTATTCAATTCAGTCACCAGGGAGTGCTGCTGCCACCGCTGAGGGCACACGCAACAGCACAGTGCCTTCCAATGCCTAAGTTCAGCAGAAACAAGCATCACTCACACAAAATTCACACCAGAAAAAAGTAGCCCACGGGACTTCACACCAGTAACGACAGGGAAAGTCGCCTGAGATGAAAAAAATGCACTGAAGGAGCAGTGGTATTTTCAAGCACTCCTTACCTCCTGTGGCTGGAGTTGCAGATAACACGACAACCTGGGGGACAAGCTTTTATTCATCTCTGCTAAGGTACTTGGTTCTGCCCAATCTTACTAATTTTACCCTAACTGTACCAGGTTTTCTCCTCAAGCATTCTTGTTTCCATATGGTTGCTAAACATTTACAAGTTGTGTATTCCAATTGCTGGAAACTGAATAGGAACAAGGCATTAAGATCACCTGAGGAAAAAACTTCTGTGTATCTATCTCTACTGCTCCCTTACTGAAGTTAAGCCTTTCTAAACAAACTCTAAGAAAAAACAGCACTAGTCAAAGGGACTAGTCAAAGGGATGAACAAAGCCTCTGCATAAAGACACATAAACTTTGAAAATTTGCAGTAAATATGCATTATGGACAAATTTAATTTTGAATTTCTCATATTCTGTTTCAGCATTCCTTTATTTACTGAAAGTCAGCAAAGAGATTCCAGGAACCACATGGAAATTTTTAGTCTAAATTTTATTTCCTCTATCCTAAACTTTATCTAAATTATCGTCAATGGCACCTAAAAGACATGTAACTGTCTACATTAAGAAATATTTCTCCTATTTTCACAGCTGTCATATGACTGCCACTGTTACACACAATGGTTACAGCTGGGATAGAGGTAATTTTCTTCCTACTAACCCTAACCCATAACCAATAACACTCAACCCCAATCCTATCCCACAGTGCTGTGTTTAGAATTCAGTGTGAGACTGATGTTGATAACACACCGATGGCTCAGCTGTTGCTCAGCAGTGCTTACCCTGAGCCAGGTTCCTGTGCTCTGCCAGTGCGGAGCTGCACTAGGACCTGGGAGGGAGCATGGCCAGGACAGCTGACCCAAACTGGCCAAATGGATATTCCAGACCTTACAATGCCATGCCCAGCACATAAACTGGGGGGACTTTGACTGGGAGGGACTGATTGCTGCTGAGAGATTGGCTGGGTACTGTGCATCACTACTTTCTCTTCAGTTTTATTTCTCTTTCTGCTTTTCATTACAATTATTATTGGTAGTGATGTTTATTATTACTGTTAGTATTATCAGCAGTGGTGTTATATTTTACTTTATCTCAACTATTAAACTCTTATCTCAACCCATATGTTTCATCTTTTTTCTGATTCTCCTGCCCAACCCAGTAATGAAGAGAGGGAGTGAACTAGCAGCTGCATGGTACTCAGTGGCTGGCTAGGTTGGAGCACAAGTCCTTTATGGATTTATTACACATCACTATATGTCTTGGCTCTTAACATACCAGAGCCTTCAGAAATTTCTTCTGTTTTGCAGGCCTAGATGCCTATGATAGACAGGAGGAGGTATCAATCTAACCAGGAAAACAATAAATTATTGCAAATTTGGCAGGAGAATATTTAGAGTTTTTGCAGCCCAACAGTTTGTAGAGGCTGGCTTCGCTTGACTTGAGAATTGAATTTGAAATATTTTCTGGATGACAATTGGAAAGCACACATACAGGTGACACACTAAAGATCAGTAGCTTGAATTTAGAATGTTACAAAAAAGATAACTTGGAGCTTGTAGTATTCAATTGATCAAACAAGACAGGCTGCTAAATATAAAGAAAATTTGTGGTTCTGTTACAAAGAAAGAGACACCATAAAGAGGAGCTCGACTTCCAATCCTGTGTGAAAAGCATTAGTAGAGGCAGATCTCACTGTGTTCTTCTAGGTTTGTATATAAAAATCTTACTCTTTCGTCTTAGAATTTATTTGCTTTTCAGATGAATAGATTGAGCTATTTTCATCCATTTGCAGCAGGGTAGCTAATTTGTTAACATGGCAGGAGGGATGGAGAAAAAATAAACAAAACCAGAAAACCAGAAGCACTTTTAAAAATAAGCAATATTTATTTGTCCTAATAATGCCAGTGTAGTTGCAATAAAAAGAACTACAACAAAAAGAAGAATAGATAACATGACATTCTTTTTCTCATTAAATCCTTAAGGTTACTTGTGAATATTTTCAGCTAGATTCTTTTCCATGTTTTTCTGGTTAACTCTCTTCAAGTTAACAGCTGAGTGAGGAACCACAATAACTACTCTCAACCCAGACCTATAAAACAAGCAAAAAATGGTTGTATTCATCCACTTTTCTTCCTTTTGTTCTGGGACCAGCTATTCTGAAAAGACAGAAGCTGCAGAATCAAGGGGAGAAAATCCTTATCCTCCCTGATAGGGAAGCACCCATGGTGGTCAGCAGCCAGAGCATCTGCAGAATAGCATCCAAGAGAGGCCAGGAAACAGGAGATGCACAGTTTCATCCTGCTTATGGGCTCCTTGCTGCTGGGAGAAGGTTGACTAGATCAGGGCTCTCTGAAGATGATTTCTTGTGAAATTTTTCATCATCTTGAAGTTGCTTCGGTTTTAGAGAACTGAAATTGAGTCTTCTTCCTCCATCATCACAATATTTTGGGTTTTTATCTAGGGAACTTAAAAGGTTTATTTTTTGTTTTAATAGAAGTGCAATAGTAATAGTTATCAAAACAAACTCTTTTCCTAGGAAGAGAATATTGTTCCAAAAAAACCCCCAACACCTTCTCCACCAAGGAACAAACTACTGCTACAATAAGATTAGTCAAATGACCATCACCAAGGCAGAGAAACACAGACCTGCATGTTCTTCCCTCCCCACGATCATAATTGCTTCTCAAACCACCCATCTCTTACCTTCAGCAGCAGAGAAAACCTCCGCCTTAAATTGTTGCATCATATCATTATAGACAGAAACTTTGCTGTTAGTGGCATAAATACAGGAGATGCATAGGTAGATCAAATGCAGGCAGTGTACAGACTGCTTCTCAATAACTCATAGCAAATATCTTGAGAATGGAGTTATGCAGGAGAGGCCTGCACTATTCATTGTTTTGATTTTCACGGAGAATGGACAGCCATAGCAACCACCAAACTTGGAAAAATGCCACTTTCAAACATCCTTTTCCCCATCTGGACCTCTGTTGTGTGCTCTCACATCATTGCAGATCAGGTTTTATTGTGGAATACCGTTTGCTCTTGAAGTTACTTAACCACAGTATATCCTATCAAAAATCAGCTGTACATTTTTACAGACTACACAGCAGTTGCATAGTGATGAGATCCACACCATATTCCTGACAAAGCCAGTATTTTTTAACTAGCAGCCTGGTTAGTTTTCCGAAAGTTTTGTCTGCAAATACACCTTCTCTAATGCAGTACGGGAGTTGTATGTCACTGGCTTGTCAGGAAAACTGAAAAGGTAAGACATGATTGCAAATAAAAAGTTCCAGCTAATGAATTTGAACATCTCTATTTTCATGGGGTGAGAAGAGTCAGGAATAAGCATTCAAAACTCATGTTTAGAAATACTGAATAAATAAAATAATTGCTACTGAGTGGCAGCCTCAACTGATGAGGGAGAGAAAATAATAGAAAATTTTGACAAAAAGGTCGACATATAAGAATTTTTTTATACCCAGATCTGAAATCCAGCAGTGGTTCTTCTCAGATATAGCTCTCTTTCCCAAGTGAAATGTGCTCTTTGCAATCAATGTCAAGGACTTACTGATAACTCAAATGGGCTACCAAGCTTTGTGGATTCTGAAGCTGACTAGGCTGTTGAGAAGGGACAATGTAGGAAAATAGTTGCAGGAAGTGTATGAGTCCTGTCCAAGAGCTGCAAACTCTGAAAATCCCACCCACTGGGCAGATGAGACATTAAGACCAAAGTTCACCTGTAAATCCCAGATCTAAGCAGTTCCCTGTGAGAGAAAAATCTTTTGGATTCTGTACTAAATCCAAAATTTTCAGTGCTACAAAATTTCCATGACAGATCTTTCCCAGCTGCCCAACTCCCAAAGCAGGAAGGAGTAAAGCAAGCTAAGAGGACAGCTCCCAAGTGAGCCTAGAAAACCTTTGCTCAGAGACAGAGAAATTATACACATCATGCATATTTTGAACCTAGACTGTCTTTCATCAAATAAATAATAAATATACAAGACTCAGATTCCTTCAAAATTTTTGGCATTGGAATGGTGTACCCCTCAAACATTTATAACCATTTTGGAAAAAGATTCCCAACACACAACTAGAATAAAATACCTCTTATCTGAAATGAAGAGCTACAATCAGCTACTCCCACAAATTCAAAAGTCTGAGAAACAGACTGGAGAGCAGATACCAATTCTACCATTTAGGAAGAAAAGGAAGGCAGGTTCTGTAGAATATTTGGCTTTTTTCTTCTAAGAAAATAAGCAATGAAATTGTGCACAGAAATTATTTTATATAGATTCAAAGGGGAATGTCTCACTGGGAGAGAAGACAAGCGCCACTTCACTAAGCGCAGATCAGCATGGTTTTTATATGGACTAAGAAGGTGAGGTTTTTAAAAACAGTCCTAAGGAAAAAACTCCTTAAGGGTGAAACAGGAGAGCCAAAGCCTCTACAGACTTCAGGCTTCAGTGTAAAAAAAACCACTCTGGCTCAGGAAGACATGCAAAGAACATCTTCAAGATGCTTCTCATGGGAGTAACTTGGAGACTTTGCTCATAAACTTGTTGCAATTAAGCAGAAAGGTGTGGGAAAACACAAGCCATGGACTATTTTCAGAACAGAAAATGTCTGTAAAGAAGATGATGTGGTTGTAGCAGCAGGAAAATAACTCTTCATTTAAACAATATTTCAATGTGTGCAAAAAAGATTTTTTCATACATAGGGTTGCATGCTCATCAATGTATCTCTCCAGCCTGACATGTCAAATCCCTTCAGAAGATTCTTGTTGATAGAGATTAATCACAGCCATTACAAGATCTTTAGACACAATCATACTGAAAAAAAGGAAAAAAAAAAAGAAAAAGAAAAAATAAAATTGTTGTAGATTCCTAATCCTGAATAGACTGAAGGTCATGTAGTTCAGCATGTGCACTCTGTTATTATACCTTGAAGATAAAGAGCAAAGAAATTTCTTAAAATACCTTGGGAGGAAAAAAGTTGCAATTACAATTATTATTACAATTTCCTTAGGAAAGCTGGAAGTCTCTTGGTTGCATAATATTCATAAGTCAAAAGTTTTGTTCCTTGATATACTGCACTGTTGCCCTTTATATTTTCATCTGACTGATTGTGGGCAGCTTTCATATTGTGTGAAAAATCAAAGGTCAGATTTTTCTCCTTGTAATTCCCTATGCACTCTTCATTAACTCCGAGATATTTTCTAAATCACATTTTAAATTGGTAATATCTGATAAATGTAACCAAATACTTAAGTTTAGCTAAAGGGTTTTTCAAAGCAGAAAAACTGATATGGATATTTCTTTCCTGGGAGGTGAATTGTGCAGATCTTCAGTTCAATATAGTATGTATCTGAATGTCACTCAACCCATCTGGCACTTGAGAACAAACTCAAGAAATAAGCACAAGGCTCTATTCAGCTGAGTTGGGGCGCTGATATTTTATTTCTGCTGACTTGCCTGTGTCCTTGTGCAACTGGAGATCCTTGCAGGGTGAAACCTCAATAACCCAAGAGAAGCAAATACTTCCATCTCTCTTTCTCAAGGGACAAAATATAATCCAAAGGTTAAGCAACGAGAATTTAGAAATAGCAGGAGAGTAACTTTTTGCTCTGCAGAGGACTTTCTACACAAACCTGTACCAGGACATAGAAAAGACAGATTTGCAGAGATGTCTATGGGAGAGATTCAGGTTGCCTATTCCCAGGCATACAGTGCTTTTTGGCACTGCTTAGAGCATCCCAGACACCCACATGGGCTGGCAAATATGTGTGACGTAACATTTCCTGGGCATCTGTATCCCTCTGGCTATAGGCCACACAGGCTGCTCAATAGTACCTGAGGTAACATCAGGTAAACAGTTGAGGTCTGAATTTTTGCAGCCTGGTGCTGACCTAGCCATTCTGGATTCCTGAATGAGATGAAGATTCTACCTTAAAAATAAAAAGATGAGCACCTCAGACAGGAATAACAATTACCTCACCTTAGTGGGAATCTTGCTAGAGCTAACCATAGAATCATAGAAATATTTAGTTTGAAAAAGACCTCTAAGGTCATTGAGTCCAACCATTAATCTAACACTGCTGAATCCACCACTAAACTATGTCCCAAAGCACCAAATCGACATATCCCTTAAATATCTCCAGGGATGGTGACTCAACTCCTCATATAATCTACTCCAGGGTTTCACAATGCTTTCAGTGAAGAAATGTTTCCTAATATGCAATCTAAACCTCTCCTGGTACAACTTAGAGCAATTTCTACCTGTCCTGCCACTGCTTATCTTTCTACACCCTCTTTTCGGGCACCTGTAAAAAGCAATAAAGTCCCACTTGAGCCTCCTTTTCTCAGAAGCCAAACACCTCCAGCTCCCTCAACTGTTTTTCAGCTCATCAACTGTTCCTTGTTGCTGCAGATCCTTCACCAGATTAGTTTTCCCTTCTCTGGATATGCTTCAGCACCCCAATGTCTTTCTTGTGGTGAGGGGCAAAAACTGAACACAGGATTCAAGGTGCGGGCTCACCAATGCTGCGTACAAGGAGGAGACATCCCTAGTCCCACTAGCAGATCTAAATGCATTCCATGGCCATATGTTTAATTTGGTCCTCTCCTGGTGTCTAGCTCAACAATACTATCTAGGTGTGAGGGAATCTCTAAAGCTCTGCTAAAGATAAGTGCCCCTGGTTTCTGCTTTAAAAGTCATTTTGGTTGACCTAAAAATGCAGCTGAATGGAAGAGGGTAATAGTAATACTTCCCTTGGATGGATACCCATTGTGGGACACAGCTACCATCAAACCAAAAAGGGTCTGGAAGAATTTACACTCCATTTCTTCTCGTGATCACTTACCCTGTGAAGCCTGGCAAACCCTCACTTCTTTCCCAAGCAAAGCTGCAGCCTTGGGCCAAAGCTCTCCTGGCAGCCAGGCTGGGGTCTTGGTGCACAGCCTGCTCCCTAGGCAAGTGTGAAGGTTACAGAAAGAAGTAAACCTGAGTCTCTCACATCCTTTAATTTGCAAGTATTTTTACAAAATGCATGACCTTTTACTTCCTTCCCTATTGTTTTGAAAAACAGTCAATGGAGGAGAGGGAAGCAGCTGCACCCTTGTTCAGGAGAATGCTTTTTGCCTGTGCTCCTCAAGTGATGTTTGCCAAGGAACACCATTTCTAAACCCTGATCAGGCTTGGGCATGAACTAGACAAGGAGCAGCTCCCTTTGGTTCCAATTATGCCTCTGCCCAAACCCAGAATAACAACTTCTCATTTTCAGAGAATACGAAGAGTCAGCCCTGAAATATAAACACGATATTTCTTGTAAGAAAGGGAGATTGTCATGATCGTATTTTGTGATTCAAATAGAACACAGATGCATAGATGGTTTCTGTGTGACTTTTGCTGGAAGCTTTGAAAACAGTTAATTGGGCTAGGTGTCTATCTCATATAAATGAGTCTAAACTTTATCAGATACCTATCTACATCTTTCAACAATTAAATCAGTTATTCAGTCTGTCTTTATTCATTTAAAGAGAAGAAGGAGTAAGAACATAACTATGCATGCCTATGTTACTGAAGTGATCCAAGGAAAAACTTATTAAAGCTTTTAAAAAGCTATGTAAATAATATGAATGGTAAGTGAAATTTATTTCCTTATAGACGATAATCACTCTATTAAGAAAAAATTATTATTTATGAATAATGTTAGAAAATCACTTTTGATTGTTAACACTTTCAATCAAAAATTGGCTAAATTAGTCAAGATTCATTAAATCTCTGATATAAGTTTTGCCACAGAAAATGCCAACTAAATTCTTACTGGAAATACTCTTTAAATGTCACAAGAACTTTATACCATCAGTAATAAAATGAAACATTTAAGTCCTAGCTTTGAACAAGCAGTCAAAGAAAAAGGATGAAATGGGAAGGACTACTATGATCACCCTTCAAAAAGTGACATTCATGCTCACTAACTTCTCCTCCTGAATTTACAAGACTTTCTTATACAGGAGCACAAGCTGTTCCACCCAGGCATATTTGCTGTTATCTTCATGTCAGTCCCTAGCTGGAAATTGTCCAGACCTTGCTTTCCTATAAGCTCACTGGGCTCAGCTGAGCTAAACCAGCTGTGACCAATCTCAGTTTAATACAGCAGAATAGTTTAAATACTATTAGCACTGTAGTCCATGAAGCTTATGGAGAAAAATGAACCATTTACAGCTCACCTGAGTGCGTGGATTTTTTTTTCTTTTGTGTGTTAAGGAGAGATCCAAAAAGTAAAGGTATTTGGAATGCTTTTGCTCCACCTGAAAATAAACATCTACTCTCTCTGAACATGAATCTGCATCTTCTCAGGTATTGAACTAAAAAAGAAGACAGAGTGATAAGAATTAGATGAGACAGACTAAATGCATATATAATGGAGAGAGTCAGATTTTAAGGGTTCTGGATTAAATGTATTTAAGTAAGAATCTGTAAATACTGTGGCTATTAAGAGCTAAATTTTGTATGATAAAAACCTTATGTGGCCCTAGGGTGTAATGTAAGCCAAAATTCCTGCCTCTCACCTCCATGCCACTGTTCATTAGGCCAGAATAATCAAACTAAAATGAATTTATTAACAATTAAAATAAAATAAACCAAGCATTGTTTAAAAAACTGGAAAAATAATCTAGTACCATTCTTTTTTATGAATACAACCACAAGTTGAGAAACTCAACTATGCTGGCAATTAACATCCTTCAAGTGTAGAATCAAATGTTTAACAGTACTGTAAGCCACAGGGAAAAAAAGCCTTATAAACAGGTGAAATAGAACTTCAAGGAATCTGACACTACAAATTATACTAAAATGTTTTTAAGAATAAATATAGAGCACGTGTCTTGATCAAACTGCAATACAAATAGAACAAAAATAGCCTTGAAAGACAAAGTTTAGTAAAGGGATAAAGAACTTCATGTGTTGCTTGTAACACATTACTGAAAAATTAACTCCAACTAACAATAATATGTGATTTGTTACATAAACTGTAAAAGGCTCACCAGTACTTCAAAGGACTGATAAATCAAACTCTGAGATGCAGATGAAAAATATGTGCAGTGTCATAGCTTTTCTTACCAGACCTTCTATATGTTATGTACATAGTCATAAGAAACAACTCAAATGCACAGGTGGTGATTTACTTTTTGTCATGGACTAAGAAACAATGCAAAATGCCTTCAGATACACCTATAAACAGGAAAAGTCAGTTTGGAAACTCTGTGTAGCTCTAATAAACTGTGTTTGTGTGGATAGAGAATGTACCTATTTGGATAATCGTAACAGATACAGCTGTCTATCTCATTTAGGTACTATGAAGATAATGAGGGATCTGAGCTTCTCAGCATAGAGCACAGAAGATGGGAGTTGAAACTCACTGATGACCAAATTCTCAATCATCTATTCACTGCAGCAAGGACAAGATGGCCACTATAATGCTTACTTGGTGTTCAGTACCTGTCCAGGCCTTGTACTGCAGTGTATACACAACCTTAAACCCTTAAGAACACCTTAGTTTGAGGTCTGAGTTTTATCATCCGTGGCAGCTGTTGTCACCGACAGAACACTCAGCCAGTAGTGCCACTGGCCAGCAGAGACTGGAGGGGCTGCCTCTGCCTCCTGCAGGGCTGGACTGAGCCCAGCTGTGCAGCTGTCAGAAGTATCTTCAACACTGAAATCAAAGCCTCATCTCCCAGACTTCACAAAAATGTGAGCCCAGACATACATATGTTCTCTTTCCAGCCTGTTTCTAGAAGGTATTTATGAATGGAATCTCTTCCTTTCTACAGCTGAAACCTATAGTTTCCCAGCCACACAGTGAGCAGAGAACCAAGTGAGCTCCTCTCTCAGCTGAAAAGCAGTAAACAGCAGTTTGGGTCTACCTAAGAAATGCAGCTTCTTTCTCAGCTGGGATTTCTCAGCCTTGGCTTGATTCTGTTCAAACTGGACTGCACTGTAAATCACTGCTAAAGAGCTCCCAAGGTTACAGACTCAGCTTACAGTTCCACAGTCCTACATCTGGAGTTTCACAGTGATTTAGGATCAAACCTGAGCACTGACATACCAGACAATTTTCTCTCAGCTGTGAGTCAACCCCAAAAGACCACTCCCTGGATGCATAAACAGCTGTTGTACAGCAGTACAGCTCCTTTGAGAGGGGGCTCAAGCAATCGCTCCACTGGTTCTTGGAGAGGGCCACACTGGAGAGCCTACCTTAGAGTCCTGCTGCAGAATAATCTAGAATTTCTTTGAGCATACTCCTAAGGAGATGATTGTGGCACAAAAATATATGCCTTTATACTGCAGGGAATATGGCATAAACCAATTTCAGAGGAAGGCAGGAGTTAGTGCATTTTATCTCAATTCCCAACACAACAAAACACACTTTCTTTCCCATGAGTGTGGGGAAAGCAAAGAGTGTGGAAGTAAAAAAATCAAGAATTACAAGTCACCAGGGACTATAAAAAGAAAACAATATATCCTGGGACTGTCCTCCGCATGACTATAGGCATTGATAATTGTCTGCAATTTTGGGAACATCAATCTTGGAAACACGTTTTTTAACAATTCACTCCATAGAAGCCACAGTCACAAGTATGTGTAATTTAGAAGTTTTCACACTACACTGTGTGGCACAAATGAGAAACCACGTAATATAATAGAAAAAAAAACCATACAGCTCTTACAGAAGCCTATCATTTGGCTCCAATCAAGTTGCAGGATAATCAGATGAAGTAAAAACAGGAGTCTGAGGATGAGAAGTTCAGAACATCTGTAGCACCCACAACTAAGGAAATCCTGCAGCTTGCTCTTTGCACACCTGCAACAACCACAGGTTTTTGCTCTTGAATAACCAAGACAGAGAATTGTTATTTCCTTCTCTGAGTGCAATAACAAAGATCTCTGCCTTCCTTCTACTCTTATCTACCCCCTATTTAATTTATCTGCTGTGTGCTTTTTTGTTGGGTTTTACATCAAGTTTCTCTCTCCCTTCTTTCTAATATTGCCTCTCACATCTCATTATTCATGCAGTTTCTGAGGTCAAAAAACAGAGACAATTCCCATGTTAGAAAATTCCACGTGATTTCAAACTTTGTTCCATTAAATTACTATCATCTTTCCCTCTCTCCACATTTCTTGAGTCTTGACATAGGGATATATCCTGTTGCATAGTATCCTATCCACGCCTATCATATTACACAGACCTTTCCCAGCATGATTTCTTTTTTTGGGTCTTCTCATTATTAATGACTTACCTCAGGTAACCTGTGAAGGCCCTGATTGATCCTCTTATTGTTCTCTGAGTATTCAGCTGCTTTCCATCCTGCAGATACCTCTTTATCAGTGATTTACAGCAAACTGCTAATGTATCTTACACCTATTACTCCAATGGTTGATATTTTATGGTTTGACTCACTTTTCAAACTCTTCTGTGATGGTAATTTTCATTCTTTTATCTTCATTCTGTGGGTGTTCCCCAGAACTCTTTTGTCACTTCTCCCTGCTCTTTTTCTCTTCTCCTTTGGCAACCAGCATTTTTATCTCCATTCACAGTACATGTTATCATTTGTTAGATGACAAATCATTGTATTACTCTTGTAATAGTTTTTTCTTGTGTATCTTTGATTTTATCTTTGCTTTTTTTCCCCCTTGTTTTTTCATGGATGAAAAAATGTCTACCATAATTTTATTTACCAAAGAATATATTTTCATAGTATATTGCCATATGGCACAGAGAGCCTGATCTACCTCTGAACAAGACAGTTCAGAGAGAGCCGTAGATGTGTAAATGCAGCTAAATTGTTCCTACAAACTGCTGAAATATATATATATATATATATATATATACATATATATACACACACACATATAAATGAATATACACACATACATAGATGAGATGTAAATATAAGCTGTATATACTTTGTTCCAGGCTCCTCACATTCCTCATCTGGCTCATATTTCATCACTGGTGACAGCTATAGGTACCATATCTACCCAAGCTGCTACTAAGGTGATTGATGTAGGGCAGTGGAACAGAAATTTACACCATTACTGGATTAAATACTTCCCGCAGGCCTCAAACAAGTGATTTACTAGAGGGACCCAGTTGTGGTCCCTACTTTTTAGTGAGAGATTCACATGAGCTAGAATGTTAGTAAGAAAGGATGACATTGTGAACAGTTTAAACATGAGTCAGACTGCTGGGAAGACCCAGGTGAGCTACTGTGGTCATCCCTAACTTGAGCTTTCTCCAGTGAGAATTAATCTCTGTTCCATTTGGCAGTTAAGGAGACCACACTTTTCAGGCTGGTTTCATGCTTTGTTACAGTAATTTGCTGTTTGCAGAGTCTGATCTCATATCTTTAGCTATGCCATACTAGCAACACCAGTTTTCCTTCAGCTTTGCCTTGTTCTTTTTTTAACCATAGTCCAAAACATCTGTGTAATTTTTTCAGTATAGTATGTTTGCCTTCCTGTTTACCTTTTTCACATTTGTTCTCAGTCTGTTCGTAACGATTAATTATTCCCAGGCCATTTGAAATCATTTCCCAAGGGCAAAAACTAGCTCAGAGAAACAGCAGAAGTTTCATCAGGATCTTTTATTTAGCAAATGCTGAAAATAATTGCCCAAATTCTTTGCTGTTTATTTTTTAATAAAGTATTCATAATTTAACTAATTCTTAAAACAAGATTAAATTGCCACAGATTATCTGTTGTTATTTATAACATGCAGAAATATCAATTACACTTAGAAGTAATTTAATACATTTGTTATATACATTATTCACATGAATACATGTACAATTAATAGTACACTAATAGCCAACAGAGCTAATGACTCTGAGTGTTGATTACCAGGTTTAATCTATCTAGATACAATTTTCATTGGCAGAAGCTCAGAATCAAAACTCAAATTTGTGTGATTGTGGAACACACAGTACATGTTGTTTTGCATAATGTTTTCAAGGAAGAAACAACATTTTCTGAGATTCCCACATAATCTTTTGTGTCTAAAATTTTCATTGCTACGTGGATTGAAACTGTATTTTTCCTACATTGCCAGGAGAAAAAACAAAATAGTGGAACAAAAGAAAAATCTACCTGGATAAAAAGATGATTATCATCATCCTTAAATATAGTTTTAGTATAAAAGAGAGGTCTGACAAAGAGAAGTTAATTCCAAAAGCACACACTGGTTTTTTTCAGGATGGTGGGACTAAACTAAATACAATACAGAGTCCTAGCTTTCCTAACATTAACTTTGGCTTACAGCTGGCCAATCTGATCTTTTCAGAGTCAGCCAACTTTCTCCCCATTCTTCCTGAACTGTTCTCTGTAAAACAGGGATAATGCTGATTACTTACATAATAGAGCTAATAGGGATGCTGACCTGAAGGCTTTGTGCTGACAGTATTTTGACCCAAGCACTATATTAAATAATAATAATCACTACAACTGCCAATATCTCCACTAAGAATTTTTCTGTGCTTTTTCAGAAAGACAGATATCTATCACGTCATATACACAATGCATGCATCAGATGACAGTCGTGGCAGGCTGCTAAACTTTCTACTGACTGGAAAAGAAAAAACGTAACACACAAACCTACCCAGAGAACTATAGGCTGCTCAGTCAGTGTAAGGCAAGATCACAGAGCAGATCCCCCTGGAAATTACCCTAAGGCACATGGAAAATAGAGATTGGTGACAGCCAACATGTCTTCACTAAGGACAAGCCGTGGATGGCAAATTCTGTGACCTTCTATGGTGGGATTACAGTATTGATGGATAAGAGAGTGTGACTGATATAATGTACCTGGACTTGTGCAGAGCATTCAATACTGTCGCACACAACATCCTTGGCTCTAGAATGGAGAAACAAGGATCTGACAGGTAGAGCACTCAGTGGAAAAGGAGTTGTCTAGATCCTCACACTCAGAGAATTCCTGCCAATGACCCAACATCTGGGTGGTAAGCAGTAATGAGTGCTGTCCCTGAGTGTCCATACTGAGAGCAGTATTAAGGTCTTTGTCAGGGATATGGACAGTGGGATTGAGTGCACCATCAGCAAGGTTTTTTCCTACAGAAGGAAGGAATATAATCTAAAAGGACCTTTACAGGCTTGAGAGGTGGGCCTGTGAAACCTCATGAAGTTCAGCAAGGTCAAGTGCAAGCTCCTGCATCTGTGTCAGGGCAATCCCAGGTTGGGCAATGAGGGAATTGAGTGGCCCTGTGCAGACAGACTTGGAAGAGCAGGTGAATGAGAAATTGAACATTAGCCAGAAATGTGCACTTACAGCCCAAAAATCCAACTGCATTCTGGGCAGCATTACAAGCAGTGTGGCCAGCATGTCTGGGGAGGTGATTCTGCTCCTCCATCTGCTTTGATGAGACCCCACCCAGAATGCTGCATCCAGCTCTGAGGTCCTCAGCACAGGAAAGACATGGACCTGTGTGGGCAAATCCAGAGAAAGGCTGAGCATCTCTCCTATGAAAATAGGCTGAGAAATTTGGGCTGTTCAGCCTGGAGAAGAGGTGACTTCAGGGAGACCTTATAAAACTTTCCAGTACCTAAAGGGGACCTACAAGAAATATGGGAAAGGACTTTCTATCAGAAAGTGTAGTGACAGGACAAGGAGGAATGGTTTTAAATCAGAGAAGGTAGATTTAGATTGGATATTAGGAAGTGAAGGTGGTAAGGCACTGCATGCATTTTCCAGAGAAAAATCCCTGTTAGTGGATTTTTAGTGGCTAGTCCCATCCCTGTTAGTGTTCAAGACTAGGTTAAATTGTGTGCTGAACAACCTGGTCTAGTGCAAAGTATGTCTGCCCACATCACTAGAAGTAGGTGACCATTGAAACTAGAGGGTCTTTAAGATCCCTTCCAACCCAATCCATTTTAATATTCTATTCTATGTTTTTAATTACTCTAAGAGGAGGAAAAGAGTCACTTAAATATGTGAACAACACACATACTATGTTTACTGGAAGTTAAATGTTGTCAGCTTTGACAGAGACATGAAAATATTGTTTAGAAAGTTGAATAATTCAATTTTACTCTAGACTGAAGTACATAGACCTTTTTGTTAATGTTGCAGAAGCATTATGAGGAAGTGTTCTGAATTAGTTTTCTTCTAAAGTGATACAATTCAAGGTCTGCTGGCCTGCAGCAGTTGGTGAAACATACTTGTTCCCTTTTATTCAGACCTGTAAGAGAGTTATAAAGTTGTGAAACATTAAAAAGAGTAGAATTCACTTCTCTTTTTTTTGGAGATTACAAATGGGAGGACATATTCCCATGTACAAAGAGCAGCAGGTAACCTCTTCCATGTCCCACATCCCACAGGAATGTCATCTGACACACGCCCCACCCCACTCTAGTCCTGAAGTCAACAACTAAGGCTCTCCTGAGTTCAGTTACAAGCTGGAAGAAATAACTTTATCATTTTATTCAGTGGTATTTAATTGATTCAGACTTTCTGGCCACCAATTTCCTCAGCAAACAGAAAACTTGCAATAGACATAACCAGAGATTTGAGACCTTCTGGAGACCTTTGCACACAGGACATACCTTTTGGTACAATGGTGGAGGTACTTATTTAATATTAATTTAATCATTATTATACTGGATTGAATAGGTAAAGACACTATTGCAGCATTCCACAGCTACAGGAAAAAAAGCTTAGCCATTGAATATATTGTTAGGATTGCTTTATTTTAAGTTCTGAGTGCCTGTATATCATACTTGACTACTAAATTTGTAATTAAATAAAATTAAACTACTAAAGTAATTGAAAGTAATCAAAATTACTAAGTAAGTTTGTCAATGACACTAGACTAGGGAGGAGTTATCAGCTCCCTCAAGGGCAAGGAAGCCCTGCAGGGAGACCTCAATAAATTAAAGAGATGGGCAATCACCAGCTCTATGAAGTTCAACAAGGGGAAGTGCTGGATTCCCACCTGGGATGGAGCAGCCCCGGAGGTGTGCATGGACTGGGGAACAAGAGGCTGGAGAGCAGCCCAGCAGGAGGAGATCTGGGGGTCCTGGCTGACAGAAAGCTGAGTGTGAGTCAGCAGTGCCCTGCCAGCCAGGAGAGCCAGGCGTGTCTGGTGGTGCATCAGGCACAGCATCACCCCCTGGACAAGAGAGGGGATCATCCTGCTCTGCTCTGCATTTGGGCTACCTCGCCTCAAGTCCTGGGGACAGTTTCAGGCACCACAAGGTAAGAAAGTCATAAAGCTGTTAGAGAGCGTCCAAAGGAGAGCTGTGAAGATGGTGAAGGACATTGAGGGGAAGCTGTGTGAGGAGCAGCTGAAGGCACTTGGTCTGTTCAACCTGGAGAAGAGGAGACTGAGGGGAGACCCCATCAGAGCCTGCAACTTCCTTGTGAGGGGAAAGCAGGTGCTGATCTCTTCTCTGTGGTGACCAGTGACAGGAATCAAGGAAATGGTGTGAAGCTGTGCCAGAGGAGATTTAGGTGGGATGTCAGGAGAAAGCTTTCACCCAGAGGCTGGCTGGACATTGGAACAGGCTTTCCAGAGAAGTGGTCACAGCACCAAGCCTGACAGAGTTCAAGAAGTGTTTGGACAACCCTCTCTAAACACATGATGTGATTCTTGGGGTGTCATGTGCAGGGCCAGGAGTTAGACTCAATGAGCCTCATGGGTCCCTTCCAACTCAGAATATTCTATGATTCTATGAAAATGAAAAATAATTGAATTTATCTTTGGTGGATTTGAATCATGAGTTTTTAGGTACTAAAGCTAAAATAAAAATAGCAAAGTGTTTCTGATAAAGATTGGTTCCAATGATAAAGTTCAAATAGTTACTGCTGACTTCTTGAAAGTCAGAGGATTTAAGCATTTTTGGTCTGACAGCCACTCTATCAACCATTTTGTACAACATTTTCCTTTAATCAAGTAGCAGGTTTGTTACTAAGAACCTCTACTGTTTTGCAAAAAGATACATGACAAGAGTTAATATATTAAATAGTTTGATTGCATAACATAGTCTCATGGTTAACATCAAGTAACACTCACTACTAGTACAATAGAAAATTTTTGGCATGAAAGCTTTATTCGTGTTTAGTACCGCCAGCAGTGAAGACAACAATAGTGGAAAAGAAAATGTGTAGGACCTTAGTCCCTGCACAAAGTCATGCTGTGTGACAACATAGCTGTCTGTCTCAGAGTCTTTGAGAGAGCAGGCTCTCTTTGCCGGTGCCCTGGAAGGGACTTATGCATAATGTTACTTTTTTTATTTAGCAATAAAACAGTTTACTTTAGGCCTGGCGAGGCCAATTATATTTTTGTGATTTGACTTTTATTTACCACAACATTTTCCCTTTTATTTAGGCTAAAAATCATCTGGCTCAACAGTTGTTTATAGATTAAGATCTCATTCTGGAAATTTATATAGAACTTAATAAAACAAGCTGTGGTCCTTGTCGAGAGTTTAGTTTATCCTAAAAAATGCATCTGGCACATGGCTTCATCGGATAAGAGAGATATCTGTGTTTTGAAACTATCACACCCACAAGTTAGAAAGTTACTTTTAAAATTCTTACACCTTCTATAGGCTGGATGCACGTAGACATCCTTGGTTCATTTCACATGCCTTGCACAAGCAAGGCAGCCAAAAGGAAATCTTTGGATATAGATACAAGCAGCAGAGCAGCATGTACATGTCTTCAAAGATTCTATTCCTGAGTTAACCAGTGCCCCAGAGGTGGAAATAGCATCATCCAAAACATCCATAGCACAAGCAATTCAACCAGCTGGCAGACAGTCCTCCCAGCACAATTACCCTTAAACAACACAACATATACTCTGCCAAGAGCAAGACTGAAGCCTAGAGCAGGTGTTAAATGGCTGATTTAACTAAATCCTCCATCTCAGAGTATCTGTGCTGAAACTACTAAATGTCTTTGATCATCTTTTCTACATCACGTGAAGTTTAAGAGACATGAGAATGTACTGCAAATTAAACACAGGGAAGGTTCTGAATCTAAGCACTTCTCTTTCTGACAGTATTTAGACTGAATAGTTCCTTTCTCAGGAACTCAGACAACTGTTGAAAGCTATTTACATATTCATTTAAAATCTTATGCACTAAAAGAAAATACAATTTATTCTATTAGCTGAAGCTGCCAGAAGAACATCCAGAGGAGAACAGAAACTCTTTTCATTGCCTCCATCTAGCAACATGTACATGCTCAGTCTGAGACAAAAGAAGAATTTGGGAGACCACTACCCAAATTCTTAACAACTCTCAAGGGCTGGGGAGTGCAGCCACATCTGTTCTGCTCATCACCTTTGAATCTTGTGTCTGTACTGCTGCTGAAACAGCAGGGAGATGCTGCAGAAATCGCATGGGCCTGGGCAGAGAAAGACAAGAGATGAAGAAGGGACTGAGGAGAGGGAGAGCAGCAGGACCTATAATGGAGAAGTACTGAGACCCCAAAGAAGTCAACATGGTTTTGTGAAACTGAATTGAATCCAAAGCTTCATGCCACCCCAGCTTGGGCCAAACCTTATGAGGCAGGAAATTATCCCCTGGAGCAATCACCATGTGTTGCTATTGACATCTCACGGGCGAAAGCCTTCCAGTGATGAAGATGAGGATGTCGTTCCCTCATGCTTCCTTTGTGAAGCTTCTTCACCTGCCATTCTTCCTTGTGTAAACTTGAAATCACTAAAATAGATTGTTCCTTTTATTTTGCTTATTATCATTATTATAATTTGCCTCCTTAATTAATGTTCCTGTGCCGAAATGGATGGTGGCATTCCTGAATAAATCAGCAAAAAATATCTTCCTGCTTCACAGCTGCATTTAGATCACATTTCTGAGTTTATGAGAGTGGGTGACTTGGAGAACTATAAAGGAAAGTTTAATTGTTTTCAAATTTGAAAATAATGGGAACTTGAATCCTCCCTCCCTAAACTGACTTTTTGCTATTTCTTTTTTTCCTAACAAATCTGCCAAGTTTTTCAGTGCTGTTTCTTTACAGCATTGAATTTGTTACAAAACAATAAAATTGAATTAAATGACCATAAGCTTTTTCAGCTTTGGTCCTTAAATATGCACTTGCTCATCTTTTTGTGTGCTGTCAAAACAAGCATGAATGCAGAGTATCATGTGTTGCTAAGCAGAGCACATAGTAATGGAAGCCTACCTCCTCTATCAAGAGGATCAAAATTTCAGAGGTTTCTTCCTCAAAAATTATATGTTGCATGAGGAATTGTTCAAAAAACCATGCCATTAACTGTGTAGTGGTGAGATTGCATGTGTCTCCCCAGCCCTGGTGATGAACTCTGTATTTCTCTCACAAGTCATGCAGCTACTAGGTGGGACTTGGAAGGAAAGATGGACTCATTTTTATGCTCTTCTATACCTCTTGAACTTGCTCTTCAAGTTACCTTGCAAGACAGAAGGATCATGCTGCGCCATTGGGACAAATAAAATAAAGAGTATGCATGGGAAAAATGTTCTCAGCAGGCAGCAGCTGGGAATATAAACCACTGCTCCAACTGATCCTGTAACTGCAGGAGGATAGTACACAAGCAGGACACAAAGCCAATGAAAAGAGGAAAAAATAGTATGTTTGAGTTGGCTAGAGTTTTGCTGAAGAGAGGGTTCTCATCCTCCACTTGTTCTCTCATTTCTGAGGCTGATTAAGGAAATCTGTCCTTGGGTGAAAAGAGCAACTCCCTTTGCTCTCAAAGAAACAAACACTGACCAAGTCTCTCTAATCAAGGTTTATGGAAAATACTGAAACTTGATTTAATTCCAATTGCAAGCTCTGTTCATGAGGTTTCCTTGTTTCTGAACCACATTTGAGAGATTTAAATGCTTAAATGTCACTGTCTTCTTCGTTCTTACTTTCCATATGCTACAAGAACAATACAGAGGTATTACTACACTCTCAATTTACTTAATGCAATTACCAAATAAGTGTTCCTTAGAACTCTATAAGTTTTCATTCAGGACTGCCGTGACAAAGCCAAGGCAAGAATAATTTTATAGAGGCAATCTGATATGCTAAGATCAAGATTCACAAATGGGGAGAGGAGTATTGCAGACAGCTCTAACAATTCGTAGCATAAGCAGGCTGTCTACTCAACAGCACCTCCTTAGAACACATGTTCCTTGCACACAATTCACAGAGGTCAAGTTTTTCTCATTACACGTTTTCAAGGACAAGGAGGGGTCCTGGTTGCAGACCAAGCTGTAAGAACTCCAAATGCTTATCAACTCTGTTTGATGTGTTTTCTTTCATGTTGCAAAACCCACTAGCCTCCCACACACCCCCAGTGTTTACATGGCTATACCATACAACATTTCAAACACTTATGATGTTCACATCATTGGGGCACTCCCTAACAACCAAATATGTGGGATCCCGCTTGTGCTCCGTCCATCTCTCCTGGATATTTCCTTAGCACTTCTGAATTGCAGTGTCTTTGATTCTCTCTCAATAAAGTCTGTGTTCCAATAAAACTGATATCCATGCATTCTTTGGGTTGAGCCTAATGTAGCTGATGGTCTCATTCTGTGCATTTATATCCATAGTGTGATCAAAGGATTTCTGAGAGTTTTCTATGCATTGCTCCTTTCTCTTTATCTCTCTCTCCTGTGCTTCACAACCCTCTCTCTTTTGCCGTCATTGTTTCCTCATTTATCTTCAGGTTCTCACCCAGACCTTCACCCTGGATCTTCTGCTTTCCTAGTTACTTTGATTTTGTTTCATTTTCAAACTTCATTGATGTTTATCCTATTCTTACACAATTATTGATCCTGCTCCATCATGACAGGAGAGTAAACACCTGACAGTACACAAATAAAAGGTAAAATATTTATCTAGATGGAAATTTCCTTTCTCTGTCCCTCCTCCCTTCTCCATGACTTTTGAAAATTTTCCTCATGTTAATGGCAACAAAAAACCTCCGTGAAATTGTTGCAATACATGTCAATGTCAAGGTAACTGATATCAGGAAACAGCTGTAAAATTAGCTCTTGTGTTTCCTAACATCTATTTCCTAACATCCATTAATAGAACTAATTATTTTTGTATCCAAATGTGTTCATAAATCAAGCAAATTACACTTATTAAAGCACTTTCATATAAGGAAGCTATTTACCAAAATACTTTTTTCATATTTCTGCTTTTTGTAATTCCTTTTATTTAGCATCTTAAATGCAAGAATTCCTAATGCCATAAGGAATACATGATTTAAATTGTTTGGCCAAACTCTGAGTGCTTAGTTCTTTCTTAATGACTCTTGACATCCCAGCTACTAAAGGTTATACTAAATACAAAATATCAGAGCACAGCCCAATAGATTGTTCTCAAAGTGTTTGCCCTCTACAGGCTATCATTACTGACCCAAAATAAACACACTCTGTATCTGTCTTGACAGAAAATACATTTAAAGTGTCCTGTTTATATGCTTTGATTTTGAGAACAAAAGAGTGTCCATGTAAATTCCTGTGTTTGTTTAACATACTTACATGCTCAACAGCCACACTGGTACAAACAGAGTAAGACAGAAAAAAGAAAACAAGAAATATCTAAACAAAGCTGCTTTGTTTTTGAACCTGCATCCTTTTCTCTGTGGTCACAGTCTTCAAAAAGCAAAACACATAACCTGAGGACTTTATCCTTTAGTCCAGTGCTGTACACCAGAAGCTGCTTTAACCATAAGGAGGCAAATGCTAAACCCCTGTCCCTCTCTTCATCCCTGTAAAAATCTATAGAGAGGAAAGAAACTGCAGGAAGGGAAGTGACCTTTTACAATGACAAATCATCCAGAAATGCTGATGTGGAAATCAATGCTTTACATTTCAGTGAAAAAGCACTTGTGGCTGCAATGCTTGAGACTGCATAGGAGCTAAATTTTGATTCTAAACCACAAAATCTGTCATTCTCTTTTCCTACCCATGAAATTTTGATTCTAAACCACAAAATCTGTCATTCTATTTTCCTACCCACTTCCCCAAGACAAGGAAAATCCCTAATGGCTTCAATTACATTTTCTCATACCACTGAAAATTCAGATTTTCAATCATCTGGCACCTATACAAACCAGAGTTGGAGATTTTCAGGCATTTAGACACCAAGTAGTTGCCACAGTTTTTGATAGCCTATTTCTCAGTGAAATACCAGTTCTTGACAGCGTCTATTAGCTAAATTCTTAATATTCTGGATTTCTTGAGCAAAGAGTGGCAGGTGGTAAAGATTAGTTACACTCTTGCCTTCCTGGTGGGGATTACTATTTTACCTTCCCTGATAGGTGAATTCACCCAATATCAGCCTTCACTCTAGTTTCACTCCAGTGAAACATCAGTGGCACAGTGTTATTGTAATGACTGTGAGCAGCAAGAACTTCAGTAGATGACACATTTTCTCTCCTGCAAGATAGGTGAGGTTTAATGGGAGCAGATAACTCAGAATAAATGTTACCAACTGTATTCACAAAATGTCAAGTGTCCAAAAACAGTGGTGCTAAGCCAATATAAATTCATTGTCATTGTATCCAAGTTTGTTTTTTTTTTTTTGTATTTTCAATTATTTATTTTTTCAATTCATTATTTTGTTTTCTGTATTACTGGAGCTTTGAATAAAGAATGCTTAGGTTAATATTTTGTCCTCCAGGTCTGAGTCTAATATGGTCTGCGTAATATACGTATATATTTATGTGTATTTTAAGAGTAGTGTGTAATCAAAAAGCAAAAACCAGTGAAAGACTTCTTCCAAAGACACTGCAAAATCAGGAGTTCTCCAAAATGACCCTTATTTTCCCTCCAAAATTAATGGTAACCCTGAATTAACTGTCTCCTTGCTATACCCCATGAAAATTATTTCCACTCACATTACTGTATTTTTTTTCATTTCTTAATTTAGAAGATGCTAAATATCATTAAGTACAGATGAAAATTTCAGGCATTGCACATCTGGCCTATGTGGCATGAGAAGTGACTGAGAAGTCAGACCACTGTCAGAACTGTACCAAGCCAGGCCTAAAAGCAAGTCCCTTGTGACCAAAGCCACACAAAGTAAATGGCTTCCCACAGTCAGAGTTCAAACAAAACAAAACAGTAAAGGTTCCTGGATAGTAGCACTGTTTCTGTTGACATCCCTGCTGTACTATTTGACCACTAGAAAGTACCATGAGATTTCCCAGAGATAGATCATGTCTCAGTGACAGATCTGATAGTCACTCATTATCTGGCAATGTAAGCTGGAAGTGGTAGGCTGAAGAGAAGCAGACACTGTCACAATTTTCAGGAAGGAAAATACAAAAATTACTTCCTTTGCAGATGGGACTTGGAAAATAAAAAGATTTAGCAAGGACGTTAACACTGAACTGCTAAAGTTCCTCTGGCAGGCCCTGACTGCGACCCCACTGCTGCCAATGTACTTCAGGAACTATGTGTTCTGTGTTCTGACAGAGATCAGATGTTCAAAATTGAGTTTAAAAGTTGCTAGCGTCCGGTTTGCTCACCAGTGCTGTCAAACAGTAATGAAAATCTTCCCTCACAGTGGAAAAACAGGGGGTTTTTGTCCATGAAAATCCTTTATGTCCATGTAAAGGACCTCTTTCTTTAAGATCTCTGTCATGGCCAATGTCTCACATTGCACATCTTCACTTATCCTACTTTGAGCATGAAATCAATATTGTTGTATCCTGTAATAATTAAAGAAGCTGAGAAATCTGCCTCAGGATCTTCAAGTTTACTGTAAAAAAATTCCAGACTGGTTGTTTTGTTTGAATTTAAGGATCATCAAAAAGAATCATAAAGGTAAAGGTATCATAAAAATTATCATCACCTCAGATGCCTCTTAAAAACAAATATTGTTTTACGGTAATATAACAAAAATATTCTAGACTTTTAGAAAAAATTGAACATTTCACTGTTTTCTTTATCTAGTTATACATAAAATCATAGGATCATAGAATGGCCTGGGTTGGAAGTTATCTAAAAGATCATCTAGTTCCAATCCCCCTGCCAGTTGCAGGGACAACTTTAACTAAACCAGGTTGCTCAGAGCTCCATCCAGCCCAGCCTTGACCACCAGGGGCACATCCACAGTTTCTCTAGGCAATCTGTTCCAGTGCCTCACCACCCTCTTAGCAAAGAATTTCTACCTAATATCTAATCCAAAGCTATTCTCTGTATGTTTAGAGCCATTCCATCTTGTCCAGCCGCTATATGCTCTTCTGAAAAGTGCCTCTATATCTTTCTTGTAGATTCCCTTCAGATACTGGATAGCTGGTGTTGGGGATGCAGAGCTGAATGCACACTGCAGGTGGGATCTCACCAGAGCAGAGTGGGTGAATCACCTCCCTTGCTCTGCTGCCCGCACTGCTTTTGGTGCAGCCCAGGATGTGATTGGCTTTCTGGGCTGTGAGCATGTATTACTGGCTCATATTCCATTTTTCATCTGCCAGCAACCCTAAAAGCTTCTTGGCAGGGCTTCTCTTGCAGCTTTCTGCTCATCACCCAGCCTGTACTTACAGCAGGGCTTGCCCCAGGCACAACACCTTACACTTGGTCTTACAGAGCCTCATGGAATTCCTATGGGCTCACTTCCCAAACATGTCCAGGTCCCTCAGGATGGCATCACATCCCTCAGGTGTGGCAACCACACCACTCAACTTGGTGTCATCTTCAGACTTGCTGAGGGTACACTCAATTCCATCATCCATACCATTAATGAAGATGCTAAATAACACTGGCGCTAATTTGGATCCCAGAGGGACTCCACTGGTACTGATGCCCATTGGGAGTCTGAGGCATTGACCACTACCCTTTGGATGTGACCATACAACTTTCTTAGCCATCTCACAGTCCGCTAATCAAATCTATCTCTCTCCCATTTAGAGAGGGAGGTATTACAGAAAACTCTGTTGAAAGCTTTGCAGAAGTCCAGATAAATATCATCCACAGCTCTTCCTTTGCCCATTGATGTAGTCATTCCATCATAGAAGGCCACTAAGTTTGAGTTTCTTCTACATTGTAATTAAACTATAATGTTACATAGACAGTTTCAATGGATGATCTTAGGTGAGTTTAGAAATGTTAGGAGGTGATCCAAGTTATGAATTTAATATCTGTAAAAAGGTAATTCATAGAGATGGTACTGCTGCTTCATGTCCCTTATCATATCTGCATCTTGCCCACATCTTCCCACTTGCCCAGCTGTTGCTATTTTCAGTTCTTATCTCCTCTGCACACCTGAAACTGGGTGGAAGACTGGTCATTGCACCTTAGGTCAACTCAGCACACCATGCAAAATCCAGCCATGTTTACCTCTAATAATGGGATTTTAATCCTGCTTCATCTTGTCTAGAGATAGGGAACAATCTGCTCCCAGTCACTTTATCATGACATTTCATTAATATCAACTGTAGAAATAAACAGCTGTCTAGCCTTGCTAGAAACCACAGATCTGTACAGACCCTGCTACTTGAGCTTAAGGATTGCCATAGCTCAATATTAGGAAGAGACATTTTTATTAAATGAACGTTTGTCCTCTGCAGGCAAACATTTCCAGAAGAAGGAGCTATTAGTCTTTGCAACTAAAATGTTAGCTTCTTTTGCCCTAGGAGTAATTTCATGGTTTTTTTCTACTAGCTTTTGTCTCCATGTTTCCTATTTCCTTAGAAATGAGTTGTCATTGAAAGTGCACGTACATTAATTCCATGAAGAACAAAGTAAAATAAGGTCTCTTCCTCACCAGTCACTGTTAAAATCAAAATAAGTCAAAACTCAGGTAGCATAAAAATCAAACTGTTGCTCCCTTTCATTCATTAAACTCCTAATCTGTAAATAGTGGTAGGGTCAATTTGTTTTCTGAATTCATAGTGACCTAATTAAAATATCACAAATGATGACTTCGATTATATTGGATGTCAATTCACTATCTCACTTAAGGAAAAAGGTTTTTAAGTCTTACTTTGAATGCCACTTCCATTGACCATGAATAAATGGATATTTCTAGCATCAGTTCCAAGTAAATTATGTAGGAGAACACAGATACCATAGCTAGTTGTTTTGTTCTTAACTTACAGCAACCTAAGGTAAAAGAGAGTCCACTTTAGGCTTATCTTTAAATTTTTATTAGTTATTTCATTGCTCTACTTTTTAAAAAATTAAAAAGTTTAACGATCTCATGCCTAATTTTTTCATGTTTCCAGTGAAAATAAAACACATCTTTCAATCCCAACAGAACCAAAGCCAAATTCATTATTATACTGATTTCCTTTAGAAGCAAAGAAACTGTGTTAAATTTACATCCTTACAAAAGAAATGGAAGATCAGGAATTTTATGGGGTTTTTTGTTACACAAATGTGATTAAACACTAAATGATTGGCAAAACAATGATTTTGTGAATAAATAAATTGTCATTTTTTAGTTACATACTAAAATGTATGCAGGTTTTTTTCTGATTTAAATGTTTTTGTCATACTATCAAAGAGCAGAAGCAGTGCTGTGAGTTACATGAGCAATCAACATAATGTGGAACAGCTGGAGAGACTTAAGTGTGCCTGGAAAGTGTTTGTCTTGACTATTGATGGAAAACTGCAAACAAATGCAGCCGTTTAGAAGTAGTTAACTGGCCATTAAGCAAAACTGTAGCTGGACATCCATTCCAGATCCAGCTGAGCTGCACAAGATAGGACTTGTTCAGAAAAAGACACTCTCTCACATCAAGGCTGGCAGGCAGTCTTGAAAGGGCTCTAACTCGCATCCCACTGGATTAGTGAAGATTACTGGAATGTTTCAGCCAAATGTTCTCCCCTGATGCTACTCATTTAAAAGAGGTTAGGAATCAGAATATATGTAGAGTTCAATCTATTCACCATTGAGTGCTAAGCAAATTCCTTTTATGCACAGCCAATTTGTCTTTCTGGCAAACAAGTGAAACAGATATTCTGATTGAAACAGAAATTTTCAATCAGCTCTGCTTACTACCAACAAAAGGAGAGAAATCTCTTCTTGTATTCCTGATTGTGCTTTCTTGACTACAGTGTACATATATATATATATATATATATATATATAAGATTTTCTCATGGTAAATGTATATTTTTAACTCCTGTGTATTTTCAGAAACTAGGAATCAAGTACTGTTCCCATATTTTACTTAACACTGGAAAAATTGTTCATCTCATAAAGCTCTGCAAATTAATCAAGAAAGCAAGTCTTTGATACTGTTGGATACTTCCTCTTATAATTTCATTTCATAGCAGTCTAAAGGGTTTCACTAAATTGGTTCAAGACTAAAAGTCACTCAGATGATGCTCCAATGATCAACCTAATTTGCTAAAGTGTTTTTCAATTTTAAATGCATTTCCAAGTATTGTGCAGAGAAAATTGCAGAATCTTATGCTCATTCATTCATCAGTAAATACTTTTCCCTGATTTCCTCTTCAATGATATCAATGTTTTGTTTTTTCTGAAGCACAGCATTTAAGAGTGAAAATTTCTTTATTTACTATGAATAATCCTTTATAATTACCTTCTTTTTATATAGCAACAAAATACATATGTTGGATTTTCAGCTCTTTTTCCCTTCAAACACTTTCCAGAGGAGAAAAATGTGTTACTCAACAGGAGCTGAAAGGCTGACTTTTTCACTTTAGACAGTGTCTTCATCTCTTTAGCTGTAACACAAACACCTTTTTTTGTGCTGTAGTGTGCAGTAGCTACCAGGATCCTTCAAATCCAAGTTGGACATGCATCATTCCTAGCTCTGACAGCACCACAATTCTTGCTCTCAGAAAGCCTGGTGGGAAGACTGCCTTCTTGGGGACCACAAAGTCTCATACCAGCCCTATCTCCCAGCTAGCACAGTCACAAAGAAACAAGACAGCATGGTTTCTCAGGTCTAACCTCCCACATCCATAGTCAAAAGGACAAAAAGTCCATTAAAGTAGTCAGTGTGAAAAGGGTCTGCTCCTTGATTTCAGATCCCAGGCTGCTGCATTCAGTAAGGTGAACATCAGGGAGACCTTGGCTTTTCTTTAGGTATCTCTAAAGTAGTTGATGTCTGTAGATCAACTTGCACATAGGAAGGGTCCTTATCAAACAAATTGAGAATCCTAATATGTAGGTAATTTTTTATGCTTACTATTCTTCAGCTACTCCTTCTTGTAAAAAAATCAGTGTCAGATGCCTTCTTCTTGCTCTTGTCCCTCTCCAGAAATACTTACGTGCTTCTCAGAAGCAGAAAGCTGCCTCTTTGCCTCTGCTGTTAAGCATTTGGAATGTCTTTTCCAAAGTCTATCTCTGAATACTGCAAATTTTTTTTTTTTTGTTTAATCTGAATAGCAAGCCATATTTGTTTGTCCCTCTTCCCTTCCAAGGAGAAAGCAAGACAAAGAAAGAAAATAAGTTCACTCACTCAGAGGGGTTTTTTTATGATGTTACTTTCTTGCTATCACAGATTGTACAGTCATTTCTGAGGTGCTTTGGAGTCACAACGAATATCAAATAAAGGACAAAGCTTGTGAAACAAACAAAAAAGTTTTTATTACCTCATCTTCATTGGTGTTACTAGTCATTATCACATATTATGAGAACATACTAGAAAAATAATGTTTTACTGCACTGTTCGTTGCCACTGCCCTCTGTTGTAACTATATTTAACTGTATAAGATAAATAGTGAAGCCTACCAATACCTGAGCTGTCCATTCACTGATTTGTTGGAAGTGCTGAACTTATTTCTGACCTCCATCTATTTAACTTTTCAGTGTAATGTGGGTAGTTTTCAGACATTACCATAACAGAAAGAATAAGCATTCCTGACAAGGGAAATTGCTGGTGCACAGTTGAGCCTGTTGAGCTAGGGTAGGCTGGTGCTTAGGAATTCATTTCCAAGAACAGACATGTCAACAAAACCTAAGCGCTTAAATAAACAGAGGATGTAAAAATTATACAAATGAGGAATGTAAGTTCATTTACACAAAGGAATAAATATTGCTAGAGTATTTCGCAACTGTTGCTTCTAGTTAACATTCATCAGAGCTAACACGTGAAGGAACAGAGTGATGAGAATAAATTATCAGTCGTACTCTGAACTGAGAAGTGTATAGTGCTGTCTGCACTTCAGAGGAAGTTCCTTGCACACATTTGGCAAATCTGTTAGAAAAACTTATCACATTCTTCTTCCAAAAAGGTTATGAAAATCAAACTAAAATAATAATAGGAAAAAACACACTCTTCATAGAAACTTCAAAGCAGCAGCAATTATAAAGGCTATGATTTTTCATTATGAGAAAATCAGCCATTGGAGTAATTGTCCCCTGGAAGTGATGGATTCTTCAACATTGGAATCTTTAAAGATTGAGCTGGACAAAGTCCCTCTTATCTAGACCATGCATTTTACAAATTAAGTTGGACTAGGTGGTCCTTAATATTTCCTTCCAACCTGGTTTTCTGTGGCTCTATGAAATAAGGTATGTATACAAGCTGGAAAACATAAGCTGAATAGTAGTTAAAGAATGTTTTATTGGTGGCATTGCATTTCAATACATTACTCTTGGGTAAGTTCTGACCTCAATCTGATTTTAATATTTTAGAAAAAAATCACATAATTAATTATTAAACAAACTGAAACCCAACATGCAATAATAGTCCTTTTTAAAGCCTTGTTTACTACTACACAGCCCATATAGTTAGTAAAATGTTTTTACCTGGTTAAATGATTTTATCTGGTTTTTACTTTTAACAATAAATCAATTATTTTGCTATTTCCACTGGTTAGTACTAGTATGGTCTGTGAAGGAGAGCAATATGACAGAATTTATTGTCAATTTTCATATTCAGCTGCCAGAAGCAAAATCAGTCACATCTTCTTAGAAATGAGAGTTAAGTTTTTTAGTCCTTTTGTCTAAGTCAGTCTCTCCTGGTGTCTCTCTTCATGGATATATTGAAGTCTACTGCCCAGTAACTACTTTGAAATCTCACTGTTCTGTTAGTTACCACTAAACTGCTCTGAAACTTGTGTGAGACCCTACATCAGGGGTCATCTGGACTCCTTCTTAATCACAGTAATCTCAAGCTTCATGAACCACACCCTTTTAATTTATTTTTTTTAAGCCATTCCATAGGAAGAACTTTTGCTCAACGCTCCTCCCCCCAGTCCTTCCCCCTGCAGCAGACCTTTAGAGAAATAAAATTTCTTTCAGTCTGATGACGTACCATAGCAAGACAAGTCTATGCTCTCTGCTTGCAGGCTTATAAATATCTCTGTAAGTGTTAAAGAATGCATGCCTCTGATATAACCATCTCAGCAATTAAGGGGAAATATTTTCCCTGTAGCCAATTATTTATATTATTTCTACGTATACACTATATCTAATGTCATGTGTTTTGTCACAAATCTAATATCAGAACAGCTTAATTTCCCCACAGAGCTCCAATATTGCATTTGTCACGTAGACTTATGATGGTCCCTTCAATTTACCCATTGTTCCTGATACAGGCCAGATGCATTGAAGGTTCATGTGGTTTCCAAAAATATCAGTGCTCCTTGATCCCAGGCTTCAAATCTAGGCTTCACAGGGTATTTTAGCAGAGAAAGGCCTCAGGACATACTGCAAACATTGCCATCTGTATTGCCTCTCTTGCCCACCTGGTTGGTGATCCAAAGCGTACCCCCACTATACAGTGATCACAAGGGACATTCCTCCTGCCTTTCCTAACACTCATGTGTTCTTTAGCTCTTCCTACATCATGCTTTCCCATTCTCCCCAATCTCTTCATATTTAATTAAAATTTTAAATAAATTTAAAAGTTTGCATTACTTCAGCCTTTTAACAGCTTGTGCTGGAAGAATAATCTTTGCAATATTTTATGGAGTTCTCATATTTTTTACATTTCCTAATACTTTATTATTCTGCACTCTGACATCTCAGATGTTTGAGAATGTTAATTCACAAGGCAAACAAAAAGAAAAGTCATAACAAATAAAGCTTCTTCCATCACCACACCTGGTTAAGATATTTGCACTGGATTTATAAACCCAGATTTCAATAACATCAAGACAAGTGGCAGTGCTTTCCCAAAAGGAGTACCAAATGAATATAACAAGGTGCAGCTAACGTGCTCTTCAACCTCTTTATTTACCCAGGTGTTCTCAGTGATCATTCTTACTCACATTCAACCCTTCAGGCAGTGAGAAGCAGCATCATTTTGGAAGACGTTTTCAGTTAAACGGGAACACTGACCCAAACAAACAAGGGTAATAATTTGGCTACTACTCCTCAGGACATGCAGGCTCACATTTGGAAAAGCCCTTTCTCATTACAGTGCATAACTCTTCCTTCCCTGGCATCCCTACCCAGCATTTATGGATTACATCAATGTCATCTCTTCCATATATGTTGAAAAAAGAGAGCTTAAGAAGACTTAACCACAAGAAAAAAGGTGTCATTTATACTATCCTATACATTGCTCCTGAATTCTACTAGAAGAATAAAACATAAATTATTTATATCTTATCTCTTGCAAATTTAAAAGCATTTAGCCAAGAGTGAAGAAACTGCAGGACAATCAAAGGCTTTATTTTCAGTTGCTTGCCTCTTCCCATAATCAACGCCACCAAGAGGAACAGGGAATTCCAGTTTCTCAGACTAGAAATACCAATTTCAAAACCCTTCAAAAGAGAGAGTACTCTGATCTTCTGGGCAAAGCACAGTAAAATACAGTGTTAGGAATCAATACCACCCTTGCCTGTTAAGTTCCTGGGGTCCCCCTCTTCCTTCAGTGGTTCCTAGTGGTTCAGACACACAGTAGCCACAGCAAGGCCAACAAAAGGCCTTTCTTTTACACTGCTCTGCTACATCCCATAGCAAAGCATGCTGCAGCACACCCTCTCACTGCACTGACAGCAAAGCATTTATACCGAGAAGGCAGAAGCTGAAGTCACCATCAGGTTGAGGAGATGATTTTATGTCATGACAGAGGATTATTTAAAATGTTTTTCAGTAAATGTAATTTGATTTAAGTCAAGACTGTCATTCACCTGGTGGTGATGGTGCGTCTCTATGATAGACAACAGGAGTTCCTCTTTGGGCAAATGGATGTGCAATACAAATTCCTGAGTGCTCCTGAGAACTCCTGAGTCAAATAATTTCAAGATGTCCTCTCAGCCAAAACATTGCACTAAGTAACAACTCAGATTCCTAGCCAGAGTTCCATTTACAAAATTATCTTGCTCAGGTATAGTTTCATCTTGTTCTTGCCCATCCAACCACTAAGCATTCTTTGAAGCAGTTCTGCAGGCACAGATGTTGAGAATTGTGAAGAAGTATGAGTTTGTCTGTGTACTTTTAAGCTCATTGAAAAAAGACAGCAAAAGAGTAAAAGCTGTGAGACAGCTAAGTAGTTTTAATCTGTTACTGCTTGCCAGAGAGGTACAGATAAACTATTCTAAAGTCTTGGGCTCTTATTCCTGGCAGTACAAGTGTATGCTTCACTCTCCAGCATTCAAGGTTTGGGAATCGGTGAGAGGAAATAATTTTAAAGAAATCCATTACTAGTAACACTCCTAGTGTAATTTCCATGTACTCTGCTGCTGACTATTTGGTAGGCTAGTCATGACAGTCATGAGAGTCATGAGAATAAAAATCATCCTCAATAAGAAAAAAGAAAGACTTTCAGCATAAACCTACATAAGGAAAGGAAAATATATTTAAACCTGACTATAATTCATAGCAACATCCAAAAACAGCCATAAAAATAAGTTTGTCTTTTCATTGATTGAAAGACTTAGTGAGCACAGTGAGCTGTTAAAGAAGTCTAGAGGCATTTTGTTATGTGCCAAATGTGAATTTTGTTGAACTGAAAGAATGAACTTCCAAAAGAAGCAAAATTTGCTTCTAGGACTGTTTTCACAGTAAATTCCAAACTGTCTTTATGATACACCACCTCTTGTAGATGGGATTAACTGGGTTCCATTCCAATTTAGTGCTGACTTGATGAAATGCAATCCTCTTTTTGTACATCTTCATTTTTTAATTTTACTCTATCTTCTCTTTCAATTATTTCATTTATGCTTATTTTTGTCTGCATTGATACTCTTTTATTCTGCACTTTTTTATGGGCATAAATCGGCTTAGATAAGAGAGTTAAGCCAGCATTATGAGTCAGTTAAAATGCATTCAACCTGACAAGATTTGTGTTTGGTCTTTCTGCTCAGGGAGGTCATTCAGAGCCTTAGGAGAATGATAAAACTGTTTATTCATTTTGCAGTATATCCCAGGTCAGCATCTCTTCCTGATATATATACCAGCTTTATTGTTTAAGACAGCTCTCCAAACACTGCATTGTAAAAATGTAGTTAGAATTTATGGTTGAAATGTGTCATGGCAAGAACACTGATTTTTTTCTGTTTCTGAGGGAGTATTATATGAATATTCTTAAATAGTAAAGTTCTCTCAAATGTAACCCAGAATAACACAGGCTTTAAATCCAATGACACATTTGTATTTTCACTTCTATGGTGACCAAGAGGCAACCTAGTGTTCTCAGACACAGGACTGTTCTGAATTTAGGCTTTCTGGGGCAGATCTGTTTAACCATTACACAATCACTGCACTGAAACAGTTTGAAACAGTATGCACATTTTTTGTAAATGTATATTTGAATAATGTCCGTGTTTTTGCATTTTCCTCAACAAAGCAGGCAACTGCTCCATTTGATAACTGTTGGCATAACAAGGACAAGAATTTGTTTCAGCAACTTCTCCATGAAGCCAGCGCTCACCAGCGGCAGACAAATGGGTCTTCTCTTGAGCTGTGATCTTGATCTGTGGCTATTAATCCACTGTCTTTTTGGTAATCCCATTCCAAAGGCAAGGAGTCGCTGTGCAAAAGGACCAAGTAACTCACAAATCTGTCATGGTCTTTCTAACACATAACCAAGGACAGAGGAAGTGTCTGTCACAGCTTTCAAAGTCCAGACTGAGGAGTCTGGCATTCAAACCTTAGTTTGGGATTCAAAACCTTCCACAAGAAAGAAAAGTCCTTCCCAAAGGAAAAAGGGGAAGAACATGTAATGCATACTTGCAGCCCTAAGGAAATAAAGTATCCTTACAAAATGTATAACAGATATTTTCTTCTTAAGAAAGGAAACAGAGAATAAAGTGATAGTTCTTCTGAAGATGAGAGCCTAGAAAAGCTCTGAAACTGAAAGAAACCTGATTTGATAGTTAATAGTGTCTCTATTAATTGTCCTTTTTCAAAGATCAGCACCCTCTAACGCTGACCTCAATAAAGTGGCAGATCCACACCTGCCCCCAGGAACTATTACTTAAAAAGGTAGCAGTTTTACTCATTAGGTGGATGCAAAGCTAAAAAAAAGAGAGAGAAAGAGAGGAGAGGTAGATGTGTATATCCTTACAAAGGAACATCACAAACATACTTAGCAAAACCAATTGGTTTTGGTGATTTTTGTAGTATCTACAGTCTGTTGTGTTCTTTCTAAACACAGAGTAACCCCAATCTGCTTCACAGCTTTTCATGTTACTGTCCCACATCCCATTCAGTTCCTGTAAATGTTTTTAAAAATCTTATTTTCAAAATAAAAAATACAAGAAAATCTCTTCACTTATAGCACCTCCTTAGGGCCATGTTGTATTGTCAGTTTATTTTGGTTGGTCTCAATATGCAGGACAGAGACAAGTGTGAGACTAAAAGTTTTCTTTGAACAGCTAAAAGTCTGGGTTGTCCCTACAAGGGATTTTAGGTAAAGGACTGGAAATATATTTCATGAGAATATCCATGAATATGTTTTGTATTTGCTACAGTGATGGGCAAAATGGAGAAAACTCAGCCAATGACTTAAAGGGGAAAATCTTATAAATCCTTAACTGGTTACTAATAAAAATTTTTCTTGGTTTAGTGATATCATTATTTCAAAAAATCATGTACAATTTCATAAGGGTATCTTCAATGTTAAAAACAAATGCATAATTCCTTTTGTAATTAAGCCATTTTTAAAAGAAAATATTCACCAGTGAATAGATTGTTGCCCACTTAGGAGCTTGGTAGACAGAATGAGATTTATTATATTATCTCAAAACCACTACTACATAATTTATATTCCTCAATGAGCTTGAGAAATGTTAACAGTATTCAAATATTTTTTTAAAACAAAGGTTTGTATGATATGATTTATTCATCAATCAGGAATTTCCTTATCTTGTCGAAGGATGATGAACCTAATAGTGATCAGACACTTGTAGATTAACATTCCCATCCTTCATGCAGCTTCTTCTCAGACTAAAATCATGCAAATTGTTAAGGGTAGAGGACTACCAGTACATACAAATACTAATTATTAAATTTCTTGACAGTGTTTGAGCTAAAGAAAATAAATATGAAAGTGAAATGACATCTTCAAACTTTTTTTTGATATTACATATCCAAGAAGAAGCTGCTATACTTCAAACAGAGCTTTACACAGGAGATTTTGCAAACTGAGAGAGCAAATCAATAAATATCTACCTTTGCAGATGTGTGTTTGTAGGTTATAAAATACCTATAGCTATAGTGCTGACACAGCATACTGTTTTGTTCCAAACACTGCCATGAGAGTAAGTCTCCTCTATGAGAGGAAGCTATTTCTGTTCTCCAAAAGCACTTTACTCTTCATCCTTTCATCCATGCAATGTGTAATGAATAGCAGTTTGTTAGCACACAGCAGAATATATTCTCTCTGGAACAGTTCCATGCTTGTAAAACATCTATTTTCCTCTCCAACACCATTAATTCCAGAAATACAAAAGCCTAGTTACATGCACATCTTCCTATTCCACTTTAATGACACACAAAAGAAATAACACTAAATACTGAATGCTATGACCAAAATTTCTTAGGTGGATATGTAGTACCCAAACTCTAAAACGGCAAGGAGGATATGATACAGACACCTGTTGAAGAGTCAGACTTCATTAATATTATTGTGTATGAACACACAAAAACCACATCATTGCAATTAGAAAAATACTCAGTGTTACATTCAATGACAACTGAGTTACAAGATATTTTCAATTCAAGTGAAAAGCTGCCATATTTAGAGTTTCCTACAAGACAGACTGTTCCTTGCCCTAAGAGCGAACAAACCTGTTTCTAATAATTGGTGATCTGTTTGATATATAGGACTGCTAAAACCAGGAAGATGAGTGATAGGGGTAAGAATAGTCTCATTTTAAAAGCAGTTCAGAAATACTGTCCCCAGTTCACAGCAAACACCAAGCTAACCACAATGCCCTTTCACAATGCCCTTCCAAGCTTGATCATTGGGTGATAACTCTTTATCCTCTAGATTCCCTATTTGTCATTTCTCATCTTCATGAGTTCTAAGCTCTCACACCCTACAGTTCTGTAAAAGCTCTCTTCTAAAATATGAGTACTGTGAGGCATTCAGAGTGGCCTGAGTTGTCTTAAAATTTCAGCTTTTTCTCTGCAATCTATGTGCAAAATGTTGTGGATGACCCACGTGTTGGACTAAGCATTTAATTTGCTGTGAGATCTCACAGCAAAAAACAGCAAAGAAATTATTAGGATGTGCAGTTCTTGGCTTCATTTCCACATACTAACATTGTGATGACTCCAAAAATCTCCACCCTCTCTCAGATTATTGCTAATTACTCCTTATTTTCCAGCTACTTTGTCTCTTGTTCTTATCCCAGAGGCCCCTGCTGTCTTGTCATCTTATTAGCTTCTCTATCCTCAACCCTTTCATCTCTATTGTTCCTTCTCTGTGTTCTTTTTTTTCCTCCAATTTTAAACTCTCCCATGTCTTCCTGAGATCCTCTAACCTCCTCTTATAGTCCATATCTCTGTCCATGAGTAACCCTGACAGCATAGAGAAGCAGTTCCGCTATGTCAGGAGGTCTCCAACAAGTGGAAAAAGGATTCACAAGGGAAGTACTACCCAGGCCCCAAGGCAGTTGCAGATTAAGTTGTTGTGTTGAAGAAAAGATTTGCTTTATGATTGCTGCAGAAGCACCATGGGAGGATGGAAAACACGTGCTGCACACAGGCATAACACTGCACTTTTATTTCCGTCCGATTTTTAACAAACTAGTCAAATTTTTAACAGCTACGCCAGGATGATACGATTTTTTTGCCCAAGTCCAAGTTCCTACTCCTACTCTAGTGAACTTAGGTGCTAAAAATTCTTATATTTATTATTCCTTTACACATGACAAAGCAAGGCTTACTTTAGTCTAATCTCAATTTAAGAAACAATTGAGTTAATTCTACTTGTTCCTCTGTCAGAAGGAGGTTATTTGAGGCAGGGAGTTGCCATGAAAGATTTCAGATGAAAAATAAGCAGCACACCCAGTGAAAAGACTCAGTTCTAGATTAAACATATTTATAACATAAAATGTCTGCCAGAGCACCGAATAATCCACCTTAGACTCTAATTCAATGCAACTAATTAAAATTTCATGGGATACCATCTAAGAAACTAACTTTATTTTTAAGAGAATATTCTGAGCATGCAGTCACTGGGACCTTTTTCAGGGTCCTAGTATCACTTTGCTTTCAGTTCTTCCATAAGGTAAAATGATTGTTGTGTTTTTCTTCACTCATTTCCCCTACTAGGTGGATTCTGAAAATACTCAGAGTTCACCCAAACTTATTACACCATTCTTCATAATACAAACATCAGGGCACAATTTCTCCATTCAGCAAAGTGAATTTCTTCATGATATAAGCAAATGTAATTCCCAGAAGATTTGATGGATAAATTCAACTTTAGATAAAGAAGATAAATGAGGACTGCAAAAAGAAAACCATGGAGGGCAAATTGCAAGCAAAGATACTAATCAGTAAGTAATATGGACTGCCATGAATAGAGTGATTTTGTGTTTGGTTCAATCATCTTATCATCTGTGATAAACAGTCCAACTCTAGAATAAGTAGATCAGTTCAACTGTTAAATGGAGTATAGTGGCAAAGATGTTCAGTAGAATCTGGGAGACTTGAAATGATTGACAGCTAAAGCTTCCACTGAAAATTCAGAGAAAATTAATTTTCCATGAAGAAAGAATAATTTCCTGAAGTATGTGCAGCTCCAAATTATGAAAGGTTTTGTTCTGTTTTCCACATCTTCCTGTTACAAACCTTGAGAAACAGGGTACCTTGAGAACAGCAAATATGACACTTGGAAGGAGGAGAAAACAAAGCCTGTTTGAGAACTAGTGGAAAAATTTTGCTTGCTTGGTGAAAGAAATACATATAAATAAAGCTACTGGGGAAAGGGGGAGAAATCAGAAAGTATGAGCTTAAATGCTTTGGTTGCAGTAGGCAGAAAGAATGGAAATTACTTCAGTAAGGTACTGAGAAAAAGCCACAAGATACTTGTGGATTTAAAGAGGATTTAAAGAAGGAAAAGTGAAGGTAGTATAGAGTGGTAAAGGTCAGCTTTCCCTCAAAGAATGCTCCCAAGAATTCAGCTAAAAGGTATTGTATTAATATTACTTTGTCTTTTGACAAGAGATGAAGACATGGAAGAGGAGGAACTGAGCTTGGCAACAGCTGCTAATTGCTTTGTGGAAGAAGTTGGGAGACCTTCTGAACTTAGGGAAATTATAGAAGATGGAAAGAGAATAAGATGTAGCATTAGCATTCAGTGTTATAATCCTCACAATCAGGGTTTGCTGATATCGCTGGGACAACATACTGAGTTTCTTGAGTAACTCTAGAAAGCAAAGAATTCTGAAACCAAGGGATTTTTTTCTCATTGTAATGAGTTATGGCTCTGGACAAATCTTCAAATTCAAGTTGCATGCTGCTCAGTCTCCTTATCATCCTTTAAATAATTCTGAGCCCTTCTTTTCCTTTTTTGTATATAAACCAGCTGGGCTTAATTAACAAATAAAAACTCATCTGTCTTAAGCTTTTATTTGCAATATCCCCACCTCCTGGATTCCTGAACGCTAAAAGCGGGCAGGTAGGTAATAATCCTGTCCAGTTCTTCACAGATGGGCCTACATGCAGAGACCCAGATGTGTTCTATACAGGATCAGCAACAGAAAAACAGAGAAACTTGTACCAAAACTCTTTCACTCCACAGATATTCCAGAATAATATCTGGGGTTTGAATCTATATCACTTCCCCACTGGAGATTGATGGTCAGTGAATAAAAAGTAAGAACAAAGTCAGCTAAGAAAACCAAAGGGGTTTTTTTTGTTCTTTTTGTTTTGCAAACAAAACTTTTAAAGTAATGAATTTCATGTGATTTTTAGCCAAGTGTACCCAAGTTAACATAAAACATTTGTGAACCCTAACAACCCTTTTAACAAACACAGTTCAGAAACCTTAAAGAGGCAAGTTTCACATGATTTTTAGCAGAAGTTTGGTTGAATCTCAAATACAACGTCACAACGCACATAGCAGCCGTGACAAAGGCATAAAACATCAGAGTTTCAAAATAGTCTTGTAGCACTCCTCTATTGCTCCGTTTTCCCACTTTTACAAAATCGATTGCAAAATTTAAGTTCTGATCTTTCTTTGTTCTCTAATCTCATCTTCCTTTTATTTTCTTAGTCTCATCACAATAAAATTCTTGAAAACCTCACAAGTCTTATATTTTGAGATTTCTAGACAAGAGAAAAAATTTCAATTTTTAAATCACATAGAGAAGCATCTTTATTGAAACTGATTAGACAGCTGGAAGTTCATGCACATTTGTCTTCATTAATTTGTTTTCCCATATTTCTTCTTGTTTTTGAATCTGGGAATAATTCCCAGTCACATTTTAGGGATGATTGCAAGCTGGGGGCTTAAAAGTTACCACTCAATCCAATTGATCAAAATATACACAGGTTTACAAAATATCTATACAGGTATCTATTGTGCTATCAAATATCCCATTTGCATCTGCAAGATATACATAAGTAGGTGTTTCATATAGAAATACTGGCAAGAATAATTTTAAAAGTTAATTTCTTAACATGATTTCTGTACCAGATCTTGAGGTTTTCTCATCATCTGTATGATTAAAAACGAAGTATGAGCTATAATTTAGGCCATAAGAAAGACAGATTTTCATTTTGAAAAGACAGACTTTCTATCAATATTAGTTCCTTAGAGTTAATTGTGAGGATTTCTTCACTTTTGTTGTTGAACATAGTGAGATTTCTGACTTTTGAGTAATTTTTTTTTTTTAATTTAAAAGCATAGTGTCTTTCCAGGGTTCAAATGGTTCTTTCAAGAAATACTTCAATTCTATTTGAAGGATTATTATTCTCCAGTGATTCAATGTTGCATTTATGTCTCTATAAGGTAGTAAAAAAAATAATACAGTGCTTTATGTCTGAAATGCATAAATGCTTTTATTATGCCAATATTATAATACATTGTTTTCAAGTCTTTTGATTAATCATCAGCTTCACTGAAAACATCTGAAACTGTATGCCATTTTCAGACAATTTGATAGACAGATAGTAGGTCTAAGAGAAAACTTCATGAAGAATTTCATTAAGCTGGATGTAGGTCAAAGACACAAAATAGAGGCTGAAGGATGACATTGAAGCGCCCATTTCCTCTGACCAAGCAAGAAGCATGTTGATGCTGTTCCTTTATTATTTAGGTTACATAGAGAATAATACTATTCTCTAAAGGATAAAGGATAAAGTTGGAAATTAATATTCTGTGAGATGAGGGAGAAACATGTCCCCCTTGAAATAAAAATGTACTAAATCTGTCCCTTAGACATTGTTTGCTTCTTCTCAGCAATGCTTCTACAGTTAGGGGTGATTGCAGATGGGAAGAGTGCCCAGACAGATGGGGGGAAGGAATATGCCTTTTTACAGAAAACAAGAGATGAGAGAAGAGAGATAATTGCTTATATTATTCTAAACAGTAATATATATGGCCTCAAATTACCAAGATAATAATGTTATGAATTAGTTTTCATGTTATAATTTCAAACTGAAACTTTCCCATTCTTTATCTATTACATGTATTTGTGTCTGGGCTCATGATACATCTGAGATCTTAAAACCACTCAGAATCTTCAGCACCCCCACAATGGAAGAGTGGCTCATACCACACAGTGAGAACTTCAGCAAACTGAAACCAAGTCATTTCCTTGATATTTTGCATGAAGTCTTTCTCCCCAAGGCCCAAATGAAGCATCTAAATCGGGAAAAAATGCACTCAAATTAAGTTGTCCCATTTAGGTCCCTGGAGTTAAGTGGAATAATTTTTAGCAACAGTGACAATGTCTCATTTTAAATGCCTCATTTAAAATATTAGTGCATGTTAAAAAGAGATCAGCCAATCCCATACTCATCCCCTTTGGGATAGCTAGACTGTACCTTTGGTTAGCATCCCTCCATCTATCCTGATCGTTGGGTCTTGCTGCAGAGCCTATTGCACTATGTGTACAAATGAGATTCTGAAGAGAGCCCTGAAGGGTTTTCTTGCTGTCCTCAAATCTTTTCTAATTAGATGTTGAATTTTGACTAGAGTTTGTTTGAGTTCAATTATTGTAACACATTAGCACAAATTTACATTCCTAAAACTTGGCAAAACTTCAGGTAAAAACAAAACACATCCTGAGCAAAAGGGCTAGTAATACTTTATAGACATTTAAACTGAAGAAATGTTAACAAGCCACTGCTGAAAAATATGCAAACATGAGGATTCCACTTAAAATCAAACCTTTTACATTTGAAAGAGTAGAAACATGGGAGAGCCTCATGGAAAACCTCTGCTATGGGCTAATAGTATATCTAGGTTTTGTAGAGGTCAAAGAGTTAAAACAGTGCCCCTGGAGCAATTAATTACGTATGGTAAAGTATTTGCTGTGTTTCCCTATTGCTCCTATTTTTTCTTTCTTCTTAGCCAACATCCCTTTGCAGTGTAGCATCATCTCTTTCCCAGCTAGTCTAGCACTTGCCAAAAAGTCACTTCAAATCAGTCATATTTTAAAAATATTTTCTACCTCCCTTTCTGTACCTCCCTTCCCCAGTCTCTATAATTCTTCAAATATTTCTTCAGTAGATTCTTTAGATAATTCTTCTTCATTCAAGAAAGCGCTCTTGAATTCTTGAAGATGGTAGACTTTCATGCCTTGAGAAGAGAAGCAATGCCCTGAAGTATTTTCTGCAAGATGAAAAGGAAAAATCAAGTAGCCTAACAAACTCCTGCAGTCACATAGGCAGGGAATGAGCAGTCTCCGGATATGGCTTGCTTTTGATCATCAAAACACAGATTTATTGTTTCACTTACCAATGTTATTGAGCAAATTTGTTGAGAAAATCTACAGTCTTTTTACCTAGATTTGTTAATATTACTTTTTGATTCACAAAAATCTCACTGCCTTTGCCTTATAAAAACAATCTGCATACTTCCTATGAAATTAATGTCTCAATAGGTATCATGTTTTGACGATCTGCAACCTGAATGGTCTCCCTAAATATATATATATAGGTGTATATGTGTATATCTTTGATTTTTAAAAAATCTAAATATGCAGATTTTCCCTGGTTTTACCAAATAGGTTCCCATAAACCATTCTACTAAATGTTTGAGCCATCATCACTCAGCTCACAATTTGTCTGGTCATCATTCACGCACAAAACCACCGAAAAACAAAATATAACTTCAATTCTTAGCTATTGATAAACAAATGTAGGGACAGTATACATTACAGAGCTGTTCTATGGGCAAATAAAATATCTTTCTTTTTTTGTTGGTTTTTTTTTGGGTTTTTTTGGCTTTTTTGATTTGTTTTAGTTTAGGTTTTGGGGGGGTTGTTTGGTTTGGTTTTGTGTTTTGGGAGGGGTTTTGATTTTGTTTTTGGTTTTGTTTTGTTTTTTGGGTTTTGGGTTTTTTGGAGTTTTTGGGTTTTTTTGGTTTTGGCGGGGGGGAGTGTTTGCTTGTTTTTTGTTTTGTTGGTTTTGGGTTTTTCTGTTAAAGAGTTATTATTGCTAAGAGAATACTGACTGTTGTGTTAGCAGGAATGAATGGCATAATAATATAGTCCAGTCCAGCCAAGCCAAAATCTGGGTGGTAATCACAGTTTACAAAGCACTCTTGCAATTCAAACAACTCTTCTCATCAGATCTTCGTAAAAACCTGTATGCTTGTTCCACTGTAATTCTGAACTGAGCTACAGTTTCTTGCATATGCCAGATATGTTAAATGAATGAGGGGGTGAGCATGTAAAAGACAGATGAGCATTTCTTTCACAGGAGTTCCTGGATAGGTGACGCCTTCCCTGTCAGAATCTGTTTGCTCTTCCGTTGTGCCTTCATTGTTCTGTTATCATTGGCTGGTCAACTGTACAGGGTGCTGATCTAACAGAAAAATAAATTTCTGTTGTTTTTCCTCCATTTTACTTATATTTTCTCTATGTCCATACAAGTGCTTGTCCAGCTTACTAAAGGGGACAGGTGAAATGCAAACAGAGAACCCAGAAATGGACAGCAGTGATCAAATGTCTACTCATGGTTCAATTATATAGCTTAACTGAATACTTCTTTTCAAGGAATAATACTTGTGAGAAGTGTATCAAATATCACAAAGTCAAAAATACAGTAGACTGCAGCTTTCATTGTCCACTACGTATAACACATGATATTTCCCAAAGACAATTTCTAGCCCAAATGGGAAACTTAGATCTTGGAAAATGCTGCTGTTGCTTCTGAAAAACTGTTTCTTATAAGCACAGTTCTCAAAAAAAAGAAAAAAAAAATTCTTGTGGGTTTTATTTATTGGCGCCAGATGAGTTCAATGCACTGGAATAACACCTGATGTGTTCAGATATAGCTGTTGGGATTAAGCGGTCCTGTTATTACAGCTTGTAAGAAGCCATCAGACATCACTTGTCTGGACAGAACACACCTGATCTGGAGATTTATTAAACCAAACAGTGGTGGTGGAAAAGATCTGCAAATGGAGACTTGCAGACCATGCACACAACTCAGATCAGAAACAGGAAGATAATGACTCCATCATTTAGGCTATATACATATATTTAAATATATCCAGCCTGTGGAGTAAACTGTAGATCTTTTAGAGCTCCTGCAAAATGAGGATTCAGTTGCATATAGTTGGTGATTTTTGCCAGGACTTCCATACCTGCAGAGAGGTAAAAGGGGAATGGACAGTAGCACACAGTGGATGAAGAAAGAATGCTACTTATAGGCATACACTGTTGGTGTGAATTCTGAGCCCAGGAATGCCTGTACTTGGTGGACAGGAAAGCTGACTGAGGGAGAGGAGGGGCCACTTCGAAAAAGTTTAAGTCAGTGCCTATAAAAAACAATGTCAGCAGCTATTTTTCCCACTGACCTTACATAAATCAAGAATGACTAAGAGATTTTCATGCTCAGGACACAAGTCCTGGCTCCTCTCTACCCTTAAACATTATTTTTGAACAGTTTTGAACAAGCCCCAAAGGCCATAACTGGCACAAATACTGAAGATTTCAGGGACAATTACACATGACCAATGATTGTAAATTGCTTTAAATCCTATATTTAGTGTTGAGGATGAGCTTGTGCCATCATGAAAGCACAGAGCTTGTTCATAATAATGTAGAGACACTATAGAAGAAATGGCCAATGAAATGTGGAGACTTCAACGATCCTTTGTACTTTGCCAGATCCTAGCAAAAGTACTATGCCATAATTTGAAATGCTCCCACATAGTCCACATTTAGTTGTTTATGTAACAGAACTTGTGGGAACAACAATTATGGGCTATGAGAAAATTGCTTATGATTAGCCTGAAGAAGAGTTTTCCATCTTTGTGTTCAGCATGGCATTGCTTAATTAAAGAATAATATCAAAAGGAAATATATTTGCCAAGCTGTCTGAGAAGTCAGAAATTCAGTGTTTGCTGGCTCTAGTTAGACATAATACACTTGAAATTTTCATCTTCCATATATGCAACTGTCTGTAGTCAATATTTAAAAAAAAAAACCTCAAAGACATATCTCTAAATTATCAACAATACTTAAAATTGCACATCAATCAAAATTAATCTGATATTACAATATATTGAATCTCATAAAAATAATAATGCTGTTTAGAATAATTAATATTTAGCCTTCTTTCAAGCTTTTTCAACTGAGATGCCTTAGGCCCATTTATCCTGAATTCATATCCTAATTTTCAGAAGAATTTATAATGTGATTCTCATATTTTGTTTCCTAAATAAAGATTTTAATAAAAAAACTTTTAAGCTTCCTTCTTAAGTTACTGAGCTAATGACAAAGATAAATACACAGAACTCTGACTATAAGTTGGCTCTCATTTTACAGATCTCTCAATCTCATTTTTACTTTGGCCAGAACTAAAATAGAAACACTCACAGGAAAATTTAATGGGACTTCATTTTATCATAGAATCATAAAATGATGCTGAAGCCTTTTGATCAGCTTAGTGGCTCTCCTCCAGACTCGTTGCAACAGGTCAATGTCTTTCTTGTGTTGGGGACCCCAGAGTGGGTTGCAGCACTGTGGATGGGCTCTCTCCAGAGCAGAGTAGAGGGAGAATCCCCTCCCTCATCATGCTGGCCAAGCTGATTTGGATGAAGCCCAAAGTGTGGTTGCCTTTCTGGGCTGGGAAATTGCCAGATCATGTTTGATTTTGAATTTTTAATTTTTCATCTACAAACTTCCACAAGTCCTCCTCAGGACTGCTCTCAATTAATTATCTACCAGCCTGTATTTGTGCTTGGGATTGCCCCAGCCCAGGTGCAGGACCTTGCATTTTGTTTTGTTGACCTTCATGAGGTTTCACAGGCCCACTCCTCAAGCCTGCCAAGGTGCCTCTGGATGCCATCCCTTCCCTCCAGCGTGTCAACTGCACCAGGTGCCTGTTGATTTGGTCAAAGCCCCTTCCATGGATGTTAATTTGTTCAGCTTTGTTCAGCTTGATCAAGCTTCTGTTATTTGCTTGCCCACAATCAAATTGTGCGGCCCAACAAAACCAACATGCAAATTCAAATGCTCAAAATATCATACCCATCTAAATTACTTTGTAGCTGCAGGGACTTCAAACTTATAAATTTTGATCCTTAAACAACAGAAACGCTCATCTTGGTTGCTGTGAAGAAGAAAAATTAGCTACTCCAGACCAAACCGGCACACTGGGAAAGCTGCTGGCTGCCTACTGAAGGATCAGCAATGTGCCTGGGCTGCCATGATGCACGGCAGAAACCAGTTCAGTGCAGATCTGCATCCTGGAGGGCAGACTGGGAGGAGGGCAACATCCTTAGATGCCAGCAGTGCCACTAAAGGCTAACAGAGGCAGGCAGATCTCAGCAATCTGCACCCAGCCGGAAATTTCCTCCTTTCACAGGAAGAAGTGCAGAGGGTGTGTGGTGTGTAGGAGGGATGAGCTCTGATCCCACACCAGCTTGTGTGTTGGAGGATGGGGGGGAAAAAACAGGGAATGCCCCATCAGCTACTTCATTAAGCACCCGCATTCCAGCACCAAAAGGATGCTAGAGCACTCCTCTACCACCTGCCCCAGGGTGTACAGCTCCAGCCTGAAAAAATGGCTGTGGGATGGCTGCAGGAACAGCTGGTAGAAGATTCAGTTCTCACGGACAGTACAGGATTCACAGGTGCCATCCATCCCAGTGGCTGGGTGCATCTCTGGCATGAAACTGCTTTTGCAAAGCACTCAGCAGACACCAAGGTCACACACCACGTTCTTCGATACTTCCAGTGACAGGTAGTACCTGTATTGGCAACAGGATGGGCAAAACCAAGGACCTGACACCGTGTGCTCTGTTGAAGTTTTCCTCCTCTTTGTTGTTCATCTTCCTGCTGCTGGGGCTGTCCTGATCACAGCAGCTGTTTGAGGCAAGTTTCATTTTTATGGTTCAAAATAACCACTGCCACCACAGAGAGAGGAGTGTAGCTCTGCTCAGTATCCGGCAGCAGCCTTGTCTCCTGGTGCAGAGACTGCTTGCGCTGCTGCATTTACTGGGCCATATGTATCAGGTAAGGTGCTTCGGCCCAGGCAGGATGGCCAGCACAGCCAGGAAGAGTGCAATTGACAGCCATGGATGACCTGGGAGAAGTAGGAGAAATGTTTGCTCAGCAGGGCTGGGTGGGAGGTAACATGAAGCAGATGCGGCCTGGAGCTAGGGACGGGCAGGTGAGGAGGTGAGGGAGGTGTGAGGGAGCAAGGGCAGTGCTTGCGAACACTGCAGGGATGGAAGATGTGGGCCATTTCACAGAAGCCTTTGGGCATTGGGCTCTACAGGCTTGAAGGGGATGCAGTCCTCGACTGGAGACAACACACAGCCCACCCTACCCAAAGCACCCTCACCAAAGCCAATCCCTGGCTGCCATCCAAGCAGAGTCTCCCAAGGCCGCATCCCTGCCAGGCAGTGTCCCATAGAGCATTATCTTAAACAAAGATTTAAAGGAATGTTTTAACTTTCCCTTCAGATTATCAAAGTAATGGAGAAAAATGAGATTGTATGTGTTCAATACCATATGTAGGTGATGTCTTTCTCAAGATGGAAGATATTTTCTCACCTACAAATAGAAATTTCAGCATTTGAGAAAGTGTTGAAGAGTTAAATTAGGCTAAACAGAAATAAAAAAGAATAATGCATTTGTTTGTGACTTTTTAAACTTAGTAGAAATCATATGAGGAACAAACTAGAGAACTCCCCTCCACACAAATCAGAAACCAAACAATTTATCACAAAAAATCTCTGTTTCTAAATATCTGAAAGATATCTTCACTATCAGCCATAGAAAAATTTGGTATGCTTTTGAAATTGTCAAAGAAATATTGTATCACCCTCAAATGGGTTCTTTTGTCTGCTTAAGGGACCATTGGTAACAGCTGTTACACAAGGTCTTATCTGTTCTTCATTTCGAGTGCTCCTTTTCCTTAATGACAGTGATGTATCATGAGGAAATAATATGAATGACAGATGTCAAGACCACTGAAAATGGTCTGAAAATAGTGATATGGTAAGATTCCTGAGAAAGAGAAACAAAGTAGCTGGAGAGTTTAAAATATAGATATTTTTCATTTTAGCCTAAAAGACTTTCAAATTGGCAGCGATATTTGAAGTAGAAGTCAATGCAATTTGAGTAAAGGACAGATTTTTTTCACAATTACAGAGTGGTACTTTACACCACCACTAAACCTCACTGATAATGTGAATAAGCATCAGTAGGAAAGAGTGACAGAAACCAAACCTGGTCCTTGAAAAAGCAACTTCCCACAAAGTTTTTCTGACAGGTTTACTTATCCAGAACCCAAATAACCCAAAGCTAAGGCTAATATTAGGTGCTTCTCAAAGCAATATCCAGTACCATAGTTTTAATGTAAATATACTAATACAAACAGTGATATTTAAAATATATAGTTTTTTTTCTTTTTCTAATAAACTAAAAGTGTCTGTTTTTTCACATTCCCAGACTTTCTGCTTTAAGAGATAAAGTATTGTACAAAGCCTTATCCTTTTGCCAAACAATACAATGCCATGATAACAACAAAGCTGGGAACTAATCCAGGCTTTCTGAGCCAGAGATATTGCCACCCATTACTAATAGCTGGGCCCATAGCCCTGAGAGAAAAATGTGAAAGCACTAATGATATTTTTTCCATAAGGATAGACAAAATTGTCAATTAACACAGGCACTGAATTTTGTTGGTTGCACTAATAGGGCACTTTTACTATACATATTTAGGAAGATAAAAGCTCCAAGAAAAACTGAAAATTAAGCACTCATATCTGGACTATGAATATGGAGTGTTTCACAATGTCTAGCATTTTCCTATTCCCTTCAATGTCTTCCTGAACCACTCTGCTTCCCATCTCACTATGCATCACTCATTTCTTCATCACAGCTCTTACCATCTCCATTTACTTTCTCTTTGATCATGTGTCCCTATCCTTCTTCATTTTTTTCTTCATTTCCCATTATCAGCCTCTATCAACACCCCAGTATTTAATCTTTAATTGCTCTTTCCTGAACTTGCCATAATTCCTAAACTTATGATATTTTAACACCTCTCTTTTTTTAACACTGATTACAGGAATCCACTGCCCAAAACAAGACGACAATAGGCAATCATATGATCACAGGGAATTTTAGTTTGGAAAGGTCTCATGTCCATCCCTTTACTCACAGCAGTCTCACATCTGAGATCAGATTGGATTGCTCCAGGCTCTGTCCTTTCGCATCTGGAAAACCTCCAAGAACAAAGATTATGCAGCATCTCTGAGCAACCTGTTCCACTGCCTGTTTCTCCTTGTGGGAAAAATAATTTCCTTAGCTGTGAAGCTCTCTTCTTTCAACTTATGCCTGTTATTTCACATTCTCCTGCCCTGCAGCACTGTGATCAGCCTGGCTGTATCTACTCCCTGACATCCCCATAGCCCCAGGGGGCTGCTGTCATATTCCATGAAGCTATGCCTTCTCCAGGCTGTACAAGCCCAGGTCCCTCAGCCTCACATGACAGCAAATTTCCTCTGCTCCTTTCAGCCTGGAGACCAGGGTCCTTTCCACAGAGTTGCTCCCTAAACAGGCAGTATTCAGTCTGTAAGACTGAAAGGTGCTCATTCATACCAGGGATAGGACTTGCCATCTGTCACTGCTGACTTTCAAAATGTTCTTGTCAGTCCGCTCTCTGGCCTGTCCTCATGCTGAGGTGGAAGACACTGGTAACAGAAGAAGCAGGAGAAGCAAAGGAGAGCAGCCTGCCCAGGGCTGAGCTCTATAGTCCAGCCCACTGTTTAAGATACAGAAATGTACAGTGTCAAAATTTTCCTGTACACCTCTAACAATCATGGACTGAAACTCAAGAAACAAAGACAAAACACCACTGCTCAGAGTGATGAGATGGCAGCAGAGCTGCAGCATGCTCTGCAGGATTTGTCAGCACTGAACACTGTCCAGGTTCAGAACCAAGTTAAACACATCCACACCACCAAGGAACAGGGGAGTCAATCACTGTCATTGTGCAGGAAATCTGCACATTTCCTAGGAAGATAAAGACATGTAACCAGTTCTGATTTAGAACCCAGTGTATGGCAGTCTCCTGCTTTGAAAAGGAAGTGAGTTTTTTGGGATGCTGCGGTCAAATCAATAGGTGCTCAGGTTTTAATATTGGCACCTGGTGTGGCCACTGAGGACATGGATACACCTCTGAGAACACAGGGGGTTAAAAGTAGAGAACTCCCAGTGGGAAGCTCTCCTGGGTTCTGTCCATGAAAGAGGTCAGACACCAGGGAGAATATGTTTTCATGAGGGCACTGGCATTGCACCATGCATCAAACCATGACAGGCAGGGAAAAAAGGGATGCTGGAAACATTCAAATCTTCATGCAAATATCCAAATCCTTACCTAATTTGAAATATTCATTCGGAATATTCAGCTGCAAAACTGGAACTTCTGGAAACTGTCATCAGTGCCCTGTTACCAATAAATTATTAGCTATGTGGAAAAAAAGGCTAATGTTTGCAGTAATAGCACCACTGGCAGCTCCTAGGGAGATATCTTGGACAAAAGGCATTCATTAGGCATTTAGAGCCAGAACTTGCATTAGCACAGCTGACCTGATTGTGCTTTTCCTATGTATGCAGTCTCATCCTTTTGCAGATACAATAACAACCTGTTTGTACTTTGTTTATTTTGTAATCACAGATTTCAAAATACCATCTAGATGAGCCAGTCATGTAAATATCCTAGAAGGCTCAAAACTGAAAACATGAAAATCAAGCAGAGACAAGGTCTTTCATACCTTCAATAACAATTCCAAGCATAATGGCATCTGTTCATGTCAAGATAAGGTTAATTTGATCTTGTGACCAATTTAATCAAAGTTTCATGTGCCAAAATATTTGTATGCATATTTTATTTGCATTCGTCCAATTTCTGTAGTTTTTTCATGGAATTGCATCTAGCTTTATTCAGTAATTAATTCACTAGTTACTAATCTATCAACCATTTAGTGAAGGAAATATTATCAAAGAGAAAGTTGCTGTAAATCTTCTCAAGTATTTCTGTAATTTAACAACCTAGATCTGCGTTTTTAGAGCCTACTCAGGCATACATATGCCTTTGAAAATATTGGCAATCACCTAAATTCCACAACATATTTGAACTACTGCATTGTTTCTGTTCTCAAAGCTCGTAGAAGCTTCTATACTATGCATGGTCAGGTTTTCAAAAGCCTTTGAAATCATTAGGAACGCCCATAAAGCACCTAATGAGACTGAGACACATTTAAGTGGAACATGCACTCAACATGCTTTCAAAATTCAGCCCTCAAGGGTTTGTTTTTTTAAAAGATATAAAGACATTTCTGCCTGAAAGTTGGCAGAAACTCCCCCCTGAGCAAGGCAGGGTATTTCTGCCAACTGCTGAAGCACTGTGGCTGTCAGCACTGTTGGATGGGAGGCACTATGCAAAACCATTACTAGTTTTATTCAGCAGGTCCTGGATTAATATGCAGGCAGAAAAGAGAGTCTGTAGAAGCTCTGCAGGAAACTTTTTTAATGGACCAAGAAGAATCTCTAAAGTGCTCCATCAAGCGCAATAACCATGATGAACATTTTTCTGTGTCGAGCAGGCTCTATCCTCATGAGTTTTATTATTTTTGTTGTCATTATTATTTCACTGTACTGGCCAGAAATAAGGAATTAAGAGATAAAAAAAGAAAAGGCGACAGGAGAAGTGCAGGGAGACCTGTTTGTGTCTCCCCTCAACAAAGCAAAGCACAGCAAGGACAGATTACATTAAATTAACAGCATTAGGAAGGTCAGAGGTGGGGAAAGTGCTCTTTTCTTCGTGGGACTCAGATCCCAAGCAGCAAGCCATTAACAGCTGCTGGCACTGCTGTCCTCAGCTGCACTCTGAAAAAATAGTTCCTCAGACTGATGTGAAGCTCGCAATGCAGTCTCTTGCCACCAACATGGTGCAAAGTTATTTGGGAGCCTATTCATCTGTTTTCCATTGTTTTCTGTTAATGTGACAGCTAAAGATGCAGCTTGCAGAGGCTCAAATGAGACTCAAAGCTCTTTTGGGAAGGCAGAAGCTTCTCCTAAGGAAAGACCATATTACTGTTTTATAAATTATTTTGCAGGGGTGATAATTGCTCTCTGATAACTGAGCTGTGTAGGTCCAAGCAGCAGAAGTATTGGAGTTTCCTAAATTATTTTCTAGAGAAGTTTCTAGTCTTCCAATCTATCACATAACATTCATATAGTTCATGGTCAGGGCTTGAACTACAATCCAAATCTTTCAGTTTCCCTATCAGCAGGAGATAGGAAGAACAGAAATTTCCCTATTGGATGCTTGAGAAAATCAAAGCAGGACAACTGAAGGAATATAAGTATTTGTCTTTTTTTCTACTCATATGAGAAATCTTTAGGAAAGGAAGAATTTAGGAAAGTGCATAACATTTTTATATAGTGTTCCATAACACATTTTACTTGATGCTACATAGATCCTGTTTCACTGTTAGGTCTACTGAATGCTCAAGCCTGAAAACAGAAAAATTATGGAGATCCTGCTTGAATTGTTGAACAGACCTCAGTTTGTGACAGAATACATTAAAAATGTCTGCTGTCTCACATTGTAATCCTCCAATAGATTCTTTCCAGAAAAGGGACTACTCTGATTGGGGGTAGGTTGCAACAGATGACATAAATCATTAATTAAAATGGAAAGTACTTTCATTTTTGCACAGGGCCCAAAGGTCAGTGTGTGAGCTGAAGTGAAGTTCCTGGGCCACTAGGAAAGGATGTGGATGGGGATTGCAGCAAGGCTGGCCAGGGCCTTAAGACATGTCTGAGTCCTGATAGTTTTCTCAATTTTGGTATTTTCTAACTTATGGTATTTTCATTTCAAGTTAATATTAATGTTTCCTTCCACTTTTAATATATATGGTTATTATTATTTACTGCTATAATCAAGAAATTATGTAGACTTTCAGCACTAGTAAAAGAATCATTAATTCAGAGTTTAGGAAAATTTAAAAATAAAAGAGAAAATTCTCCTCAACTTCTTTTGGGATGAGAAAAAGGGAAAAAACAACAGTCCTGTAAACTAGGGATTATAACAGTGATCTCTGAAGTGGGGTGTACACATACCCTAGAGTGCCAGACAAGTCATTGAGGTCTGGGAAGTAAACATTCCTTGTACTTATAGTAAGTAAAATAAAATTAACTAAGATACATTTTAAAATTGTGTTTATTTCGTCCTTATCCACTTTACATTTCCAATTTATGTGTATTTTTAAGGTACAGAATAGGAATAAATAACCACTTTTTGTGATTTGTCTGATAACAATAACCATAGCAAGGCTGACCTGATCTCTGCAAAACCCTTCTGTAAGTGATTCTTCTCCTCTTCTCCGAAATAGTAATGCAGGTTAGGATGAAAGTCTGGGACACCTCAGTAAGACCGAAATAAAATATATCAGTCTGGGAATGTAGAGGTGCCATGGTTTGAGAGGAAGTGAGGTTTTTGGGATGCTGTGGTCAAACCAATAGGTGGTCAGATTTGAATATTGGCACCTGGTATGGCCACTGAGGAGGTGTATATGCCTCTGAGAACACAGGGGGCTAAAAGCAGAGAACTCCCAGGAAAACTGTCCCTTGGGTTCCGGGTGGGTGAAAGGTTCAGAGCTCCCCTGCCCGGCTGCGGGCTGGGCGGGAGAGGGGAAGCCATGCGGCCCCCGTGAGGTAGGCCGGGGCCTTGCAGGATCGGGCAGCCACCCCCCTCCCATCCCCCAGGAGAGAGAGAGAGAGAGAGAGAGAGGGAGAGAGGGAGAGAGGGAGAGAGGGAGAGAGGGAGCTGGTGTCTATGCTTGTGCCACCCTGAAATTTGATAGCAGGCTGGCCGAGAAGGAGAAGGGGAGATGTGGCGAGAAGGTCCCAGCAGGGGAGAGAGGGAGAGAGGGAGAGGGAGAGAGGGAGCTGGTGTCTATGCCTGTGCCACCCTGAAATTTGATAGCAGGCTGGCCGAGAAGGAGAAGGGGAGATGTGGCGAGAAGGTCCCAGCAGGGCAGCCATGGGAGTTCTGGACAGGCAGAGCCTGAGATTTTGAACCCTTTTCTTGGATGATGGAAACCTTACAAATGCTGATCCTCCTGGAGTTCAATGACAAGAGAGATAGAGATAAGAGGAAATGGGCCACGAGAGAAGTTGAGAAGAATCTTGGTAGGAGGAGATGATGGAGTGGCCTTTGGCTGGACTTTTCTTGTATGGCCATGGATAGAATCCTTTTTCCTGTGACACAGAGACTGCATTTAGGGGGAGTCAATGGCTTGGAGCCAAGAGAGTGCAGTGATGTTATGTGAAGGAGTGCGTGAACAGAGACAATGGGTGAGGAGGGTGGTGGTGCCCTCCGTCTTCAGGGAAGAAGAAGATCTCTGTTCTCGAGACCCCTCGGCCCCAGGGGGTGAATTTTGGGGGGACAGGTGTCCCGAAAGTGAGAGACTGTGCTTTTTTTTGGAACTGGACAAAGCATCCTTAAAAGGAAAACCCTAGAAGCAGCTCTGGTCCATGTGCAGTGGTGAGAGCACTGGACATGGAAGGAAGATGTCACCATGGCAAATGATTTCCGGGCAATGCCACATGTGACAGGAAACACAAGAGGTCTCAACTGTGTTTCCAGGGGAAGCCTATGGCACAAGAAGGACTCCTCTCCTCTTAATGAACTGAGAATTGATTATCTGAAGAGTGGTGATGGACTGAGAGTTGGTGATCTGAGGGATGGATGTATTGGAAATTTGGTGGGAGGAGGAGGAATGCTTTTGGTAGGTTTTCATTCTTTCTCTGTGTTTCTTTTTACATATTGTTGCAGGTTGATAAAGTTTTCTCTTCTTTATTTCTAAGTGGGAGCCTGCTTTGCTCTATTCCTGGTCACATCTCACAGCAGACACCAGGGAGAATGAATTTCCATGGGGGCACTGGGATTGTGCCAGCGTCCAACCATACAACAGGATAGCATTTAGCACATGGATGTTCTGAAGCTTATACAAATTTTTTAATAAGGAACTATAACTTCAACACTAAGTATAAGAAGACAATCTTGGAAATACAATTTTTGGAAATGGTTGCTTGCATAATTTCTCTTAGGGGTCAGAGAGAAGCTTCCAGCAAAACATCACCACTCCTGAGAACAAACTGCAAAAGTTTTTCTCCCAGTATTTCAACTAAGTCATGAAGTGAAATTGTTTTCACCATTTGCCACTGCATTTTTCCTCATAAGATGGCCTAAGTTATAAGCAGCTCCATGTGAAGGACATTCCCTGTTGTCTTTTTCAGAAGGGTGGAGGTGTGTGGAGTGGTGTGTTACAATTTGGAGACTGCTCCAAGTTAATCCCCAGCATAAATACTCACAGGACTTTTGGTTATTCCAGTTCAGATTTTGTCTAAGAATCCAAAATATACCATTTGTTATATATTTTCCCTTTAAAATGGATTCCTGGACAATCACAGATCATCTTCGGTTCTTGTCATGTCATGACATTATTCTAGATTTTCTCCCATACCTGTACTTCCTAAAGAAGCTTGAAAAGACCAGTTGTTAAAGTCACATGCCATGAAGTTACTGCAAATCAGATGTTGCTGTTGTTACTTTTCTATCTGCATCTGAACAATCTAAGAAATGAAACTGCTATATAAAATCTTGCACTTTTTTCTGCTAAAATCTGTATGAACAGATGCCTAATCCAAAACTGAAATGAATGCAAAGACAATCACTTGAGTTTGAGACCAGACCAAAAATCTTCGCTTAAGCTGCCAAGCTACAATAGGAAGTTTTATGTTATAAAGACTCAAGACTAATAACTTCAGTTGTTCCTTCCAGGTTTTATTGCTTTTGATCTTGGTCATTTTTGCAAGGTTTCGATCTTAGAATAGAGTTCTTAGAAAAGAGTTCTTCCCCTCAGAAGACAGCTTGTTTTTCACACTTTTTTTCACTTTTCTGTGCTGCGTTTTCAGAAGATCTGATGCCTTGGTAGTGTCAGGCAGCACCTGCTGAAGGTGATGATTTCAGCTGACACTGCACAAAAATCTGAGCTCTGACCTCCATTTTTGCTTAAAAAGACAGAAATATGGTGATCCATATTTTTAAAATTTGACTGTTTATTTGTATATCCATCTTTTTCAAAAGCCTGAAATAAATCAGCACCAGTCAGGTGGCCAGAGACTCCCTGGAACTGTAAAAAAACTTCATCACACTCTCCCCCTACACAATTCAGAGTGTGGAGGTCTTCTGTTCTCCACATGCTTGCTTAGCAGTTGTGAATCCTCAGTTGTGACTTAGCTGGACAGGTCTTTTCAAGTGAACTAGTCTGCACAATTCTACTAACAATTCCAGGCGAATTAAGGGAGTTTTCCAAAAGAAAGCACTTTCAGCTGAAAGTACCAATTATCCATTATCTCTGTTCATTTAACTTCTAGAATGTTTTAACTTTTCAGCAGACGCAATAGAATCAGCAACTTATAAAGTCTTTGGAAAGACTTCCCAAGCACATTGGGTTTCAGCAGTGTCAGCAAGTCAGTGGATAATACACGAATCCATCAGTATGAAATGAAACGTTAAATTTGAAAAAATGTCATAACAGCCATGAAAGGGCAGCTGCATTTCAAGAGTACCCTGAAAGATGAAAGCAGCTGAACAAGGGTTAGGAAAATGCAATCAAGAGATTCAAAAATGTGAAGATTCTATTCTCTTTGACTGTTTACTGTCTCTGACAGGCAAGAGATTTCATGTGAAACTGTTAAAAAAATTACTAGTGAGTTACAACATCTCACCAAGAAATTTTAGCTTGATTATCAAGCTGGTTTTATCTTCCTGATGCCATTGCATTTTTATTAATGGCAAGTCCTCCATCTCTCTTCAGTCATTTATTTGTGGCTCTATCATTCTTACAAATAGTTTTTATATCTCCACTTAATTATTAAGAAGTCAATAATATAAATTCATTCCTTTTAATATGCTTCATCAAATAATTGCTCCAACCTTCAGTGATTGCACAAGACTGGATGAGGGAGAGGAAAACTGCTTTTTTGTCCCACAGGAATATGAAAATCTTCTAGCCGTAATTTGGAATGGGAACCCAAAATCTCAGTAGAAATACTAATAGTGTAATAGCTCTTAAGTGTTATGCTGTGTTTCTATTTCACAAAAATAAACAGTTAAGCTAAACCAAAACTTCAGATAAAAGTTATCTGCATGGTCTTTTCCTGTATTTCAACAGTAAACAAACAGTTGTTGAAACTAGCCTTTTCCTACAGGAAATTGACTTCAGCAGCTCAGTAGTATCATATGAATAAAAGCTTTGTCCAAACCTGTCTTGGGTCAACATTTGTACTCTAACTGAAACCTCCTTCCTTGGAGCCATGCTGCTGTAGAGACATGAGCATGAAATGATACCAAGAGTCAGTGTCGGTAGATCCCAATAGAGTGGAGCAAACTTTGAGGTCTGAGCAGATAATTTTGGCAGAAACTCATTCAGAAATAATTGAAATAGAATTGGTCACAATATAAACAATGGAAACTTCCTCAAAGACTTCCAGCAGAATTTCTAGCTAGACAGCTAACAAAAAAACCCGAAACACAAAAACAAACAAAAAACAAACAAATAAAAACAAAAACAAACAAAAACAAACAAAAAAACCCAAACAAAAATCCTTGTCATTCTCAATATGAAGGCTTCAGAGAGTAATCATAGAAGTCAAATCAAGCTGCTGAAATATATTAAAAGGTCAGAAGACTAGCTTCTGTGTCCTAGAAATGCAATAAGGAGTTTTGCCAACCAAGACAAAGTTTATTTTCTCTCTTCACCTTCCTGTAGAATTGTTCCTTGTGGTGAAAGATATTGAAAACAAAATTCTTAATATCACCTCATTGTGCTGATAGAGCATTACACACCATCTCTATCAGTGACACTCTATATGTTACAGTAAATTTGCTCCTGTGATCACCCCTTTATTTGGTGTGCCTGAGTAACCCCTATTACTCCTGTCAGACACGACATATTCCCATCTTCTCTGTTTATTTCCTTTGCTTTTGGCAAGCTGTGTTTCAGTGATGGTCAGGAATCAAGCTTCCTTGCATACCACTGTACAGCTGGTCTAAGCCCTTGTTCAGTGAGATGTTTAAAGTATGTTTGTAAATGTCAGTTGTGTAATGAGCTTCACTTGTTTGAAATTTTAAAGCTGTGTCAGTACTCAGATGTGTTTATGTTTAAGGGATTCATGGAGGATGTTCAGGGAGCTAGTTGGTGGCTTGCTTTACTTTGAAATAACATCAAATCAATGGGATTGACTAATATGACATACTGGTTTAATCTGGTTCCACAAATCATAAATTCTTATATTTTAACAACTTCATCTGATTTAGTGATTTTAAACAGAATAAATACCAAAGAGGTATACATAAACTCGACATATGAAATGTATTTAAGTGTATTTCAGGCTTTAAAGGGCCAGTTGCAGAAAGCAGGAAAGATCTGGGAGACTCAGCAGAGAGAATTCAAATATTAAAATGGAAATAATCCTAGAGCACCATTCAAAATCATTTCTCTAGCGACACAAATAGCCTGCCAATGAGAAATAGACCATCCCACTCAAGAAACTTAGTTTTGCCTAAGAGTATTCAGAAAAATTGAGGCATTTTTGGTACATTACTAGATGGAAGTGTTAGAATTGAGAATTACATTAAACAAAGGGTGGAGGTGCACATGAAATGAGTGTTCTGAAATCCAGTCATAGCATACAATGTCACTTATATTCCAACTGTTCCAAATTTTACATGATTACTTTAAGGAGGCTTTCTTCAGACAGCAAGTCCAAGTACCTCTCATCTAAGAGCTTAAAAATGCTGACATATTCTCTGAATTATTGTTGCTGATTTTCAGGTTTTGATCATCAGAGGAGCTCAAGAGCCTGGCAGGAAAAATTATGCTGATATATAAGGGAGATATAAACCTACAAATGTTGCTCTTGTTACTTGAGTAAGTGATGTGACCTGGTGAATTTTGTATTGTGTGTATTGACTTTCTGCAATTTTATATTAAATTTCATAACTAAGAAGAATATAGAAAATAATTACATAACTAATGATATACAGGTTGTATGAGACAAAAACTGAAGAAGACTAATTACACATATGGAGAGAGCAGATGAGACAGCTGTACACCCAGAGGACTCTAGCCAGTTGGGAAATTGAATGCAGTCAAGAAAAGATTCCTTTTTCTGAAAAGAATATGTGAAATTTTATGCATGTATAAGAAGAATAAGGAAATTTTTAGTTAAAAGGAGGCCTCTACATTGGCAACATTATATATTTTGAGTAATGTTTACTGATTATTTAAATACAAATCATCAGCATGAAATTGTTGCTGAAAAAGGGATATTTGATACACACAGGGAAAATAATGGGTAGAGACAGAGAACTTCTTCTGCCTTTATTACTTCTGAACAATAATTAGTAGCGCAAAATTGTTTTTGAAACAGAAAATGTCTCTGAGGAAAGAGAAGAATGTTTATAGGTTGAGGAAAAATGCCTTGTAGAGAAAGACACAAAAACACACTAAGTGAAGAAGAAAAACATATGGAAGCCTAAATCTCAGTAAATGGAACACATTTGACACTGCGACACTGCAGCCCAGCACTGACAAAAGCCTTGTGGGTGGATGCTTGTCAAGTTCAGATTTTAATTTCATTTTTTTCCAGACATCTAATGACTGAGGATAGCAACCTACTGTGGTCGGTTCTGTGTCACTCATCACTCAACATTTAAAATAAATATTAGGCTTATTTTCTAAAATATATGCCAGGGCTAAAAAATAAATTAAAGCTGTAATGATGCAATCATTTGCATCAAGCTATCTAATCCAATGTATCCTGTTATTTTGCAGTAAGAATGTATTTCTGGGCTAAGTGCAACATTTTTATCATTGTCACCTGAATATTTCTACAGAAAATGTATCCACTGCAGGCAGAGGGACATATACAAGGATCTTCACATAACATATTTCTGCATCTTAACAACGCTTTGTTCCAAATGACGCCAAATGCTCGGAACAAAGCCAAGGTTTAGGCTAATGACGGGAAACTGGTCTTGTGTCAGGAAGGGTCTGTAGTGCCACTCACTTTACTGAACAGAACTATGCTGCAAGATAGTTGTAGGATTCATCCACCTTGGTGAATGAAGGTAGATTTCTGAACCTATATGATTAACACCTGTCGTTTCCATCGCTGACATCAAAGTACTTGTTGATTTCTTCTTGTAGGAAGAAATATCTTCCTACTAGATTATAGGATCACTCAGCAAATGTAGATAGATTATGGCAGAACCATGGACGGCATATTTCAAGAGTTTAGTGAACATGAAGATTTTGCCTCTGAAATGTTTTGCTGTCTGCATTTTAAAACTTTTGTGCCATTCTCTCAGCTTGATTCAAAACTGAATAGTTTCTATAGCATGACCCTTTCTGATTAAACACTCTTTCCCATTTTCCTCTTCTGAATTGCAATAGCTTGTCAGAGAGATTCATTTTAGCTTCCTTTTCAGCTGGAGGACTAGCTGTCATTAGTTCTGAAGTGTTTGTGCCTTTTTTTCCTGAAGTTGCTTGGTTTTCTCTTTTTTTTGGTTTTTTGGTTTTTTTTGTTTTTTTAATTATCAACTCATTTACCTCAAAAGCAATCAAATGAACATTCACAGTATTAATTGGACTATAGGGGCATTCAGGCATTGTTTATTCCTGGTAGTATTCCTGGTAATATTTTCCCATTTTATTTTACCCATTTAAACAAAAGTGGCATCCTGCAGTACAATTATTGAGAGCTAGAATTCTACAGAAGCACCATTTCATGCTTTTTTGTTTGCATACTGGAGAACAATGCCTTTGATCATGTTGAAGAATCACAGAATGACTGAGGTTGGAAGGGACCTCAGAGGTCACCTAGTCCCCTGATCAACCAGGGTCACCGAGACCCAATTGCAGAGGACCATGCCTTGATGGCTTTTAATGTCTCAAGGGAGGGACACTCAAACACCTCTCTCAGCAACTTGTGACAGTTTTTGGTTACCCTCAGAATGGAAAAGTGTTTCTTGATGTTCAGATGGAACCTCCCCTGTTTCAGTTCATTCATTGCCTCTAGGCAACCACTGGAAAGGGCCCAGCTCTCTCTTCTTTGCACCCTCCATTCATGTATCTATAGTCATTGATGAGATCCCCCAGAGCCTTCTCTTCTCCAGGCTGAACAGTCCCAGTTCTCTCAGCTTTTCCTCATCCAAAAGATGCTCCTGTCCCTTTATCACCTTCATGACACTTCACTATACTCTCCAGCATGTCCACGTCGCTCTTGTACTTCTTGTACTCTCTTGACTCTCTTGTACTCCTGTACCTCAGAACAGGTCATAACACTCCTGGTGTGGCCTCACCCAAGTAGAGGGGAAGGATTACTTCCCTAAACCTGCTGGAAATACTTTGCTTAATGCAGCCCAGGGTACCAGCAGTCTTCATTGTGGCAAGGGCACATTTCTTGTATATGGTCAACTTGGTCTTTGCAAGGCCTCCCGGGCCCTGTTCTGCCACACTCCTTTCCAGGTGGATGGGTCCTAGTGCTTGGGGTAGTTGCTTTCATACAGCACTACTTTATACTTCCCCTTGTTGAATTTCATGAGGTTTTTGTTAGCCCATTTCTGTAGCACACTGAGGTCATTCCAAATGGCAGCATGACCCTCTGGTGTATCAGCCACCCCTCCAAGTCATGTGGCAGCAGCAAGATCCCTGGCTTACTTTCATCACCTATGTACTTCGAGAAGCTCTTTTTGTTGTCTTTGATGTATCTCACCAGATTAAGTCCCAGTCGGGATTTAGCTTTGCTAATCATATCTCTGCATGCTTGTATAGTGTCTTTGTATTCCTTCTAGGTTACCTGTCCCAGTTTTACCCTTTGTATGCTTCCATTTTTGTGTTTAAGTTTGGCCAGGATCTTCTTGTTCATCCACATAGACTTCCCACCATTTGCACCTGACCTTCTACTCACTAGGATGGACTTCTCTTTAAGTTTGGAGAAGGTGATCCCTGAATATTAACCAGCTATCTTGGGCCATTTTTCTCTCCAAGGCATCATCCCATGAGACTCTTCTAAGCAGACATTTGAAGAGGTCAAAATCTACTCTTCTGAAGTCTAGCATTGTGATTTGCTTTCTGTCCTATTCCCTGCCTAGAGAATCCTGAACTTCACAATTTCATAGTTTCAAGTTTCTTATCATCCTGAACAAAATCCTCCTTGTAATTGAGTATAAGGTCCAGCGACACCCTCTCCTCATTGGCTCCTCTTTCACATGAGCCACCTCTCATCAGTCCTTTCCAAAACCAGTCACTTATGGCCTTCTGTGCTGTCCCCTCAACAGATATTGGTGCGTTTGAAATCCCCTCTAAGAAGAGAATGGAAAGCTGCATCTGGTTCTCTGTTGAAGACTTCTTTCTGGTGTCCTAGGTTATAATATAAAAATGTGTTCTATTCCCATCCTCAAGAGCTTCTGAAGAAATCAGGAGGGAGATGGTTTTTTCCTTATCTCCTGTTAATGAGCCCATCAATGTCTTGACTCCTGACTCAGAGATAACTTCCTCTGGGAGCCATTTCTGTTTAAGGGGACATCAAGGACCCACAGCATGACTCAGAACGATATCAGCGCATTGTGAGATGCTCCGCCAGGGGGGAGGAGCTAAGCATCCCCACCTGGATATAATCTGGGTTTTGGGACACCACAAGCAGCCCTTACCCACTGGTTTCCAGAGGACAAGAGCTACCAGATCATTTCTACAGGATCACCACTTCAACAAGAACATTTCATCTGGATTGCTACCACCACCCTAACTAGCAGGGTGTCAGGTTGTATTCTGACTCTATCAGTGGTTTTCCTTTAGTATCATTGCATGTATTTGGGTTTTTTTTCCTTTTCCTAATATATTGTATTTCTGACTTGGAGTCCCTCACTGGTTTTGCTTTCAAACCAGAACACTTGGTCAGGAAGCTCATAGCAGACATCCACTACATCACCTCCACTGGTCTGCTCTTTCTCCCTTTCTCATATGCTTTCAGGTGGGTCATCATCTATTGCCAGGCAGAGCTCTGTGTGCTCCAGTTTCTCTCTCACATGAAGGCAAATTTGCCTCCCTTGCTTTCTCAGGCTGTCTTTCTAAATAGTCTGCATTGCCCCCATGCAGGCACGGGAGTCTCTGGACAGCAGGAAGGAAGAGCTGAGCTATTCTCTGCTTCCCAAGAGAGCTATAAACTGGGTATCTCAGAGGTAATGACACCTCTTGGCAAGACTGGGGAAAGCTGCAGAGTAGATGCTGGCTCTCAGGCATCTGTATCAAACCCCTTTTCTCTAAGACTGGACGATTGATTCCAATAATCAGAGCTACCCAGGGACAGCAATCTCTGAAAAACTAACGTTTTCATTCACTGCAAAACCTAATTTTGCTCCTTCAGTAACTTGAGCCATCCTGGCCTTAATGGTGACAACACTCAGCTTTGCCAGCTGAAGATTTACCAGTGAGAACCTTGAATCAAATCTATAACTGATTGAAGCCTCATGTCTCTGACCACATTATTCACTGTATCATTTGTATTCTTTTGTTCTCCTAATCCACTGATTGAAAAAAAACTTTTTGGAACAAGCTATAAAAAAGCTATTGAAGGTGCCCTTATGCCTGATACCATAACTGTTGTTAGAGAAGGCTGGAAGCTATCTCCTAAAGCAAGTCAAAAAGAAAATCAAGACAAAGCATTCAAAGCAAGCTGGTACAGTACAGCATAGAATTCAGTAGAGAAAAAAGAAAAGGCTCACACAAAAGTGGCAGGACAGGAGACACAAAGTGTACATTTTTTTTTTCACTGTCACTGTAGAGAAACTGCTTTTATTGGTAAGAGTTGAATAATCTCTATGAGTAATGCAATGAAAAAAAAATTCTGTTATTCTACATAAAAACATTAATTAGAAATATCACAGTTTTGCTAAATAAGTTTGCATCTTTTCTCTGTTTTGACATTACCTCAGAAGAAAACATTTCTGAAAAACATCAGCTTTAGTCATGAGTAAAACCAGTGAATGCAAGACATAAATTGCTGCAGTTGTATGTGTTGTAGGAGCTTCCAGATGCTGTGCTTCCATTTGGAACTGAAGGTTTCAAGAACCATGGAGAGATGTGGACTATTGGGTGTGATTTGATATACTCAAGTAGGCAGCAAAATTAGGTTTTGTTTAGTTTAATTAGAGTTAATTAGAATACACGACTGATGTGTATGTTGGCTTGCTCTTCCAGAACAGAAGGAATGTAAGAAATGTCTATCAACATTATATTACTGCTATCACCAGGGTTCCAAAGTCTCCATCAAGACAATAGTTTTCCAATGTATTGAATATACTCACAACTAACTGAGGTCTAAAAGATTTATTTTAAATTTTCCAGGTATTTGTGCTGCAGCAGACATGTTTCTAACATTCCAGGTTACTGTAACAACTACTAATGTTTTCCTTCTTTTCTGTAGTTGCATGTTCCATTATTGCTACTCAGATCAGTTCTCCAATCATCAACCTTTCATTTTGATACCTGCTCAGAGGAAACGTGCACGATAGAATACTGCTGGGCCTTTCCGAATTATGGAAATGGCACCCAAATACACCTAGTAATAGCTAAAATGCTTCTTTTCACTTACAATAAAAAGACCAGTTGCTCACAACTAAAAGAGAAACAGAAAAAACCAGTAGTCATATTCCAGAGGCATTACAAGCAGATGTAAATTTTTCTACTCTCCTCCCCTCCACAAATTGTTTTTAGAAATTGTCTAGAAAGGAAGCAGCTCTTGGATAAATTTCTTTTCCAACATCTTTTCATACACAATACAAACAAGCCTATCATCTGCTCTTTCTACATGATAATTTTAAGGAAAGTTTGTTACATGAAAGCAGAATTTAAAGATCCTTTCTATAACTTCAAGTACTTCTTCCTTATGATCTCTCTTACTTAAATTTTTTTTGCTTTATGACCACTCTGGCCATGCTGTACTCTCCTGATGAAACCTGATCCACCCTCAAGCCTGTAGGGTTTGTGAAATTATAAGGTACTATGCAGAGTTATACTTTTTTGGACATGTAGCAGGTCTGATCACATGCCTGCTGGTCTGCAGTGGAACTAACATACCGATAATTCATACAAATCATTGTTTCATTTCTAACCCACCTAATAAGTCAGCCTTTGTGGATACATATACAAACAGAAAGAAAAAACACCACACCCTTTTAAGGGATCCCTTTTGGGAAACAAAAGTTTCCTCTGCTCAAGACAACCTTTTAATATGACTAGGTTCACACAATCCTACTGGAAATGTCTAAGAAAACTGGCCAGTTAGTTCAGGAAATGTTATCAAACTGAAACCAGCAGTGTTCACCCTGTCTTCAGTCTTTCCTCATTGTGATTTAATGAAGGGAGTTGCAAGTGCAATGCTTTATTCCCAGAAGTTTCTAGGGAGCCAGGCAAATGAAAAGGAAAATACACACAATAAAGCTTTTTGTTTGCTGTTTAACTCTTGCTTTGTCAGGCACATCTCAAGAAGAAACAAAACAACCTAATATGATTTCCAGTTCACCTTGTTTTGCCTGTTGCTTTGGGTTTTTTTTTGTCCATGTATATATGAATAACACTCTTTATACAGGATTAATAACATTTTTTGATCTACATTCTAATAATTAAAAAGTTAATGCTATTCTACTCAGTTACCCACAGAAGCAGTTCTCAGTTTCTCATTTGGAAAGATATTGGAGAACTCTGGTATGTCATACACTTATCTCAGGAATGTTACACGCCTCCCCAAGGTGCCTGCAATCAGTCTACTGCAAATACCTTTTACAGTAACTTTCATTGGACAGGACACTGGGCCATTTTGTCTAGACCACGCTTTTGTGAACAAAGGTTTGACTTGATGATCCTTGACATCCTCTTCCAATCTGGCATTCTATGAAATACTGTACAAAAATTAGTTCAACCACAAGAACTTGGCAGCTACAAACATCATCCAGTATTTAAATTCTCCAGAGTGTGATACAGAGCCACTTCCTCCCAAAGCCTGTGACTACTACTAATGGCTCATCCTCACTTCTTGAGGAAAGAAATAAAATTTTAGTCATTGATGGCATGTAACACAGGGATTTTACACTCTTCTTTACAAAGTAAATTGGTAGTGTCAGCTGAGATGTCTTCACAAAGTCAGTGGTATCTTGCCACCTTTTCAGAACAAGGACTGATAACTATGCTGGGACTTTGTCTTGCCCATGGGTAACATGCCTTTCTAAGTAGCATACCTCTGTGTGTGTGTCTGTGTGTGTGTGTAAAGAGTATCAGGCTCCATGTACAGAAATGTGTTCAGTAAACATAGAGCTGAACGTATTCCTGTCACATAGAAGAAAGTGGGGAATGTTGTTGCATCTTACACAGGCTAGAAGAGAGGTACCAAAGGAGCCTGTCAACTGGAGACTAAAAAAAGGAAGACCTGAGGACGTGTGGGAATCACACAAAGTGAGGAACTTTAAGAAGGGACACAGAGAAAGTGATCTGACAGCTTGGGAAAGACGAAAAGTGAAAACCTAACAGCAATGCTCCCACCCTCCCTCATATCTTGCCTTTCCAAACCACATAATTTTGCATTTCTAGCTTTCTTTTTCCCTCTCTTTCTATCCACTCCTTGCAGTTTTACCCCCAGTGCTTCCCATATATCTTTTCATTCTAGCGCTCTTTTACATTTCTTACCTACTTCACCCCTTTTCATTTGCTTCCCACAAATATTCATCCTTTCAGATTTACCAATGACCCTGCAGAACTGGAGGACTGTTAATTGACCTGGATTTGGGTGGCCTCACACCCTCTGGAGCAGACTGCAAACAAGAGTAACCTTCCATGTGTCTGTCCTCGTTTTGATTGAGGTAGTGTTAACTTTGTTCTTAGTAGCTGCTACAGGGCTGTGCTTTGGAATCCATGTGAGACTGATGTTGATAACACACTGATGGCTCAGTTCTTGCTCAGCAGTGTTTACCCTGAACCAAGGACATTTCAGGTTCCTGTGCTTGCCAGTGCGGAGCTGCACAAGAACCTGGGAAGGGAGCATGGCCAGGACAGCTGACCCAAACTGGTCAAAGGGATATTCCAGATCGCAGAACATTATATACAGTAATGAAACTGGGCGAGTTGGCTGGGTGGGGCTGATTACTACTTCAGGACAAGCTGAGTATCGGCCAGTGTGTGGTGAGCAGCTTGATTGTACATTACTTATTTCTCTAGGGTTTTATTTCTCTTTTTCTCTCCTTTTCATTATTATTGTTATTACCATTACTATTATTAGTGCTATTACTATGTTTCATTTTGTTTGAATTATTTAACTGTTCTTAGCTCAGTCCATGAGGTATAGCCTTTTTCCCTTCAATTTTGTTCCCTGCCAGGGCAGGGAGTGAGCATGCTTCTGCATGGTACATAATTGTCAGCTGGAGCAAAAGAATGACTGAGCCTTACGCAGTGAACCATATGCTTTTCTGCCCTGGCTTTCCCAAGTCATTCCCACAGGTTCACTTATGAACATTTCTTAACTCATGGTTTCTATTTCCCCAGTTCTCCAGTTCCTTTCTTACTCCTTTCAAAGAGTTTTTTGTCAAATTTACTTCAAAAAAGTATGTTAAGATCTTTAATCCTGGATGTATTTGTACTGCAAGTGTTTCCTTATTGCACCTGCAGCTGAAAATCTGGATTTACAGGCACACATGCTGCTTAGGTCTTGTTACACACAAACCTCAGTGAGGCTGGTCCCACTATACTGACCCTGCAGGGAGCTTTCTGTCACCTCCATAAAACATGTGCATTGCCTTCAAAGTCTGACTGCGTGATTGTTTGTCCACTACAAACAGGAGGTACTGTCTCCTTTCTAAATTAAAAAGTCTTTCCTTTGAAAGCATCTTACCTAAAGGGATTTCACGAGCTTTAAAAGAGCCATTTTTAAAAGAAAGATTTTTATGTGACCACAGCCCATTCTGTGTCTTATGAAAGCATTTGCAGGGTTGCAGACCCCACGTTTTAGGGGGTCTGCAACCCTGCAAATGCTTTCAGAAAAACCTTAGAAGATGTGATTTTAAAACAGAGTTTAGCTGGCATTTTGTAGTCACATTCTCATCTGCCTGAATTTGTACTCATCGGCTAGAGTAAGACCAGAAAAGCTTTTTCTGTGGAATAGCAGCACCAGTTGGAAACAGTCAGTTTTTTAATTTCTAGGGACTATTAGGTTCTCTTACATTCGTATAAGATTAGCAGATCTTTAAGTTAGATGTATTTAAAATAACAAAAAATGGAAATTCTATCCTTTACTCTTGCTGGGCATGTTTTTCCTCTTTCCTCTTTTATGTGAGGAATCCAATAAACCAAGAGGTGACTTCCACCATACTAGGGAAGACATTCTTTTGGGTATTTTTAATCAGCTTGAATGCACAAGGAATCCCTCCCACCTTGAAGACCACAGTCTTACTTTGTCACTCCTTCCTCTATTTCTCATCAAAGCAATCCCAGACCCTTCTTAAAATTTATTTCTTTTTAAGCTGATTCCCGATACCTTTCTACTCCTTTCTTCCTTTTATCCCTGTCTCCCCTGCACTTCACAAAGGAAGACCAGAACTTCTTGTTTTCAGCCAACTCTTTTTACACAGTTATTTAAAAATAGCACCTCAAATGTGCTAATATGAACTTTTAGAAACCAGAAGTCCTTAAATAATACTATAATTCTTAAAGCCCTTAACTATGGGGTACCATTTTGAAATTCTCATATGACAAAAGAATCAACAGCAATGTCATCACACATACGAGCTATTCATCACACATATGAGCTAATCTCAAAAAAACCTTCTGCTAAGGAATTAATTTTTGTTTTGGAGCAAGAAAACATGTCAGGAATAGTTTAAAAAAAAAAATCCTTCATATGGCTAGAAATACTTGAATCAGTCTATTCGCATTTTTCCTTATTTTACATGATGCTGTAATCTGTAAAAGTGTGAAAGTAATTTCAGTACAAAAAGAAAAAGAAATTAATTTGATATAGCTGAAAGGTGGGCTTTTTCCCTAGATATAATGTTGTCATGTTGGTATGGAAAATTTATTTTAAAGGAACAGTAGAATAATTTGTAGGAAAACTGTCTGTGAGAAATATTTTGACTGCTGCAAAGCTCCACCAAACAAGTGCACCCTTGCCAGAGTCTCTGGGAATGGTGAGTTAGGTACTGCATTGTCTCATTTGGAACACAGGATGGAAACACCCATACTTTAACTAACAATAAAAAACTGCTAATGAGCAGAAAAGCACAGTGTTTCTCCTTAGAGAAACTGCACAGAACTGAGGTAATTTTTCAAATTAAAAAAAGCAGGAAGCAAATAATTGAATACAATAAAGGTGCCCAGTACATGGAAGTATGTCAAGGATGGAAGCCTACAGAAAAGAAATTACTCAAAGAAAAAACGAATGTGCAAATACTTGTTATTTGCAAAAACATGTCCACTTGGACTGCAAAAGTCCTTAGTGAATTCCATCCCCAAGCTTTCAGATAAGTGTGTTCCTAATTTTACATGGAAATGCAGATTTTCCAGGATATAATCCAATTAAATTGATTTAACCACTCATTTAATTGCTTAGAGGACTACAGCCCAAGTTTGTGATTTTTTGTCAACCCAAGGGATTTGTTAGCTCAAACCCTATTTATGGCTTTGTTATCTTTTTAAAAGTTCATCCTAAATATATACTTAAATTAAAACTCAAGTTCTTTTTGAACATGAGTTCTAAGTAGGAAGTGTGAGAGGCTGAGGGGTTCCCATACTTTGTTGAAACCTCAAAATCAGAAAGTTAAACTCTGTCTCCAGAAATAATGGAAGAATCAGTCTTCCCGTGAGAGCTTTTCACTTGGGAACAGAACCAGGAAATGCGAAAGGGGAGGTTTGGAACGACTCAGAAGTGATGCCTGATTTGATCCCATACTCTCTCCAAAAGCATCATGTATTTGGTCCCTTCATCTGTGTTTGTCATCTGCCATCACACCTAAATGCACTTCCTCCATATGCATGAGAGTATTCCCTCTATGTATGTATCCATGCCATTTAAAACATTTTCTTGATACAAACAATTACAAAAATCAGAGGACTTCCTAATCTGATTCTACAGTTTGCCAAATATGTACTATGTGGCTTTTCTCTAAAATTTTGCAAAACCAAACCAAACCAAAGAAACCATCTCCAATAACAAAAAACCTCCACCACAAACAACAAGAAACCCGACATACCAAAAAAACCACAAAAACCCAAAAACCCCCCATCACATCAGAGTAATCCTTAATTGGTTTCATTATGGTAACTTTCCTGGCCACAGCCTCTGGTGTCTCCTGCAATGAGTTTTTGCTGTAGTTCCAGAGGACATAATAGGTCTCAGCTGAAACCTTGAACAAGCTATGTCCAGCTACCTGCAACAGCATACATCTATTTGAATAAATATTTAGCTCTGACAGAAAAACATTTTCATTAATGACCCCCCACTGGAATTTCCCCTCTGTCACTTCACTGTTGTGATAAAACAAAATTAATTTTACAGAGCATCCCATCTGGCAACCACACCATTTTAAATTATTTTATTACAATAACATTGAACACTTTAATACCTTCAAACTTTGCTTGTGAAAAGTTTAATACAACACACAGCATCTGGAAGATAAATAGAGAGGCTACCAGGAGGTAGCAACTCCTGTGTGCCAACAGCCAGGTCTGCCAAGGGTACTCAGCCAGCACTTGAGGACACTAATAGAACATCTGCGCTGTTGTTTGGAGTTATGTGGGAAAAAGGTGTTTGCTTAATCAAGCTTTTAGCTTCACATACCAGAGATGAGGAGTAATATAGAAATATTTATTTAATTAATTTCTGTCCTAAGTTGAAGCCAGTCTTAAAGAACTGCTTAGGTAAATGACACTTCAATTGCATTTTCCCAGTTCTAACTGGGAAGAATCTAGAAGCAGCCAGAAAATTGAAGAAATGCATGAACTTTTCAGTCAGCTACAGCTATAAAGCTATTTCCTGATGCACTTTAAGTGGGAGAACAGAACTTGATAGAGATCTCAAGTGACATTTGTCATTGATTTTGTATATGGAGAAAATCAAAGAAATTGTCCTGGGACTGTGTAGTTAGGGAGGCAATTTGCAGCTTGTGTTAACAGTACAGTATAGAAAGTAATAAACAGTGGGAATAGAAAACCCATGGGGAGGGATGGGAAGAAGAGGAGAAACACACCTGACAACATTTGAAAGAGTGTGTCCAAAAGGGAATTCCTACAGGGGCCAACCTGCCAGCCAGAACTTTGCCACATCAAGTGGTTTTATTAAGTCTTCTGTCTGCCTGGGTCTAAGCTGCCAGGCAGAACAGCATTAGAGGGATAGGGGCTTGATTTCTGCAACTGAGTGAGAGTGTTGTTCAACAGAAATCATTATTTGCTTGCAATATCCACACCTCAAGGAAACTTTCCATTTTATCTGACTCAGTGTTAGTTCTGGTGTTCTGTCTACTCCACCTAAATTCCCTTTACTAACTTCTTCAGAGAAGAAGTTATCATTTTTTCCAGACTATGAGAAATAACAGGCTTAATGGTAAAGTCTGAAAGGCCAAAATTCTTTGACAAAGTAACCCCTTAAATCTACAACATGTATGTTAGGTGAAGCAGCTACTGATATTCCTGATAGAGCTAGCTAGAAAATATATTTTTGCTGGATATTCAGTACATTCTTCCATCTGCTTTTGCTTTTCTGCCAAAATCCTTCTAAAATAGGCTGGGAAGGAGAGTTAAGCAATCAATTTTCCATTCAGATATACTCACTTTTCTATCTTTTTAGAGGAAAAAAGGCCAGATAGTTCTCCCATTTGTCCCACTAGATAGTGCTGCTAAGTCATTGCCACCCAGGTGTGATGGTGCATGCACCTCATCTGGGAGGTCATGGCCAAGATGACTCAAATGTTCTAGGCCTTTGCTGTTTCCATTCACACTGCATCACTACTGAGGCTCTGTAGCTGATTGACAAAACCTGCCCTACTATTAGGCAGGGAACCAAGTTTCCTAGGGAACTCAGGAACCATAAATCTGTTTATAACAGCCTTACAACAGTTTCAGATCTCTTTTTTCAGGTCCATATGTTCCAGTGTTTAATTTTACATACTTCAGTTGGGTTTGTCACACACACACACCCACAAGTCCCCCGCAAAATAACCAAAAACTATTGAAGGAAAAAGAGGCTTTGTTTCCTTAATTTCATGGGAAACCCCACAGCTTCCAGTTCCCAAAACACAGTGTAGGCACGGCATTGCCTTTGTTGTGTGTTAGTATTCTTCCTGGAGTGTAAATCCCAAGGGAGTGAATTCCCCTATTGCAGGGGAACCTGGAAGAGCAGCAGAAATTTCAGCTTTTTTCTCACTTCTTTCACAAGTCTGTCCCTACTTTGATGTTGTAGTAAAAACGGTAAAGCCCCTTTTGTCAGTATTAAGTACCCTCCCTTATGATGAGGGGATGATAAGACACCATTGTTTACAACCTCAAAAGGAAAATCAGTGTTCTCAAAGCTGTAGCTTTGTATTCTTATCCCTGTATCCACAGAAATAAAACAAGCAGCTCATGAGGCTGGCTTCAAAGCAACAAATATTGCAGGGAATTTGTTTCCCATTGTGACTGGTCCATACAAGATGGTAACATTCAACTTGAGTTGTTAAATCTGAGGAGAGGCTTTCTTAGTTTAAGGACCTGGCTTTTCTGTTCATAGTCTTTGCTGTAACTTTTCTTGATGACTCGGATGATGTCCATTTTTTGGTGAAACCTGCATGCAATTTTAGGGACACAGGTAGGGATCACTTGGCTGTAATTTGCTCACTTGCATATCAAAAAGTTTGCAAGTGACTTGGCTTTACTTTTGGGTGACACTGAGTTTCAAGAAGACAGTTTCATTTTTAAGAATCTAAAAAGGTCATAATACTGAATCTGTAGAAACAGCAATCAAATAATATCATCAACGGGCAACATCAATAAACCACTTAATTTCAATTAAGTTCTCTTCCCCAAATTCTACATTTAAAAAGACCCAAAAAATCTCATTCTTAAGGCTTATGCTAAATTTTTGATTTTCAGGTAATTGAACTAAACATTCATTGGTTTAGAAAACTATTTTTCAGCCTGGGAATGAGAATTTTCTAAACCAGAACACTAACATGATTAGCCAAACAACTTCGGTGTAAAAACACAGCAAGTTTACTCTTCCCAATAAACACACACACTGAGATTATATTTATGCATTTGAAATAGTTCTATTCAAGCTAGCAGAGTGGTAGCAACATAAAACTAATGCAATTCAAAGCACTCAGACCTTAGCTGCGTTCTAAAAATTGATGTGGATTTCTCCCAATCGTTACCCTGCTCCTGCAACCTTTTCTTTGGATAGGTACAGTGTTGGTCAGAGGGGAGGCTACTGAGAACCTCACTCCCTGAGTGACTGACTGACACCACCTCAATGGTAACTTTAGCTACACTTGTAGTGCTGGGCCACCTGTGTGTAGAGAGCGTTGGATGTTTTCTATCAGCTTTAACACATCTAGCAAAACTCTTCGTCTTCTTAAGTTAAAAGAAAAGAAAGAATTTATTTGCACCACTCATCTTCTAAGTCTTTTCAATAAAACCTGTTTGGGACATTCCATTACTTCATTTGGAAACCACAAAAGATTTGCTGGTCTTTTATTTCTAGGTACTTCTCTGTAGATGCTGAGATAAAGCTAATTCTAGTTCTCTGAAAATTCCCCAACATATCAAGTCGTCAGTGGGAAAGGTACAATTTAGGTCCTTCATGAGGAACTTCATTGATATTTAGATTCGTCCATATGCTTCCTGCACACATGGCATCAGTCAAAGAGGGATAGGAATCACGTACAATTCACTCACCTAGGGCAATGAGATGCTTCTCTCCCAAAAAGGCTCTCACGGGGGGACCTACACTTTATGCAGATCTTCAGCTCACATATAGATCTCCAGCTACACCAATAAGGATGAAATGTGACTTTCCTGACGCTACTTTGGAATTCTCTCTCTCAGAGGAAGTGTCACATAACTGCTTCCTTCTACCCAACAAAGGGACCATTATTGATTGCTTGCAGTGTAATAGCCTAGATAGCACCTACCTGTGTCAGCTTCAGAAAAATCTGGCTAGAACAGCTTTGCAAATATATTCATTTTTTATAGTAGAAAGAGAAAAGTCAGATATGTATAAGAAAAATGGTAAGAGGGATAAAATATCTTCATATGAGGAGAGACTAAAAGCTCTAATAGAGACTACAGTTTTAGGATGACTTAAATAAGAACAGACAGAGCAGATATAATAGCTAGTATTGGGATGGTAAAGTATTCATTGAGGACCATTCCCTGGTATGCAGTTCAGAGCCAAGACACTTACAGTAGAAGCCAACATGTAAGGAGAAGGTACTGCACTCTACATGTCAATTAAGTGAAGTTTATTACCTCAAGATATCACTGTATCTACATTTTGGGAAAGCTTATAAGAAAAGATTAACATTTGGGTAAGTCTTATTTAGGTAAATGATGTCAGCATTTGTAGTTAGATTTATGTATTTATGTATTTAGATATGTGTTATTAAAAAGACAATAAATCTTTCTTTTCAAAGTCATAAATTAAGCTAACTTCTTCTGTGCTAGTTATTCCCTAACACTGCATATTTCCCTACAGCTAATGTGATGTGTTAAGATAATTTACCTCTGATCTCTATGCACAGGAAAGCACTTCCATGTTCCCAGAATTCAAACTGGTCAAACTATTTTAAAAAAATATTTATTTGAAGGTGCAATCAGTTCTTGTTCTAATCCATTTTCAAGTAAAATTCTGTAACTGTACAATCACAAACCTTAGACATTTAGGAAGTCTTGTTTTACAGCCCAGTTTCATATGGCTTTCTGTGGTTATTCAGAGAGATATGCTAAGTTCTAACTAAATTGAATTGTTAATACCCAAAACTTACCTAACATCAAATTTAGATTTGTTTCCTTGTTCTAAGTGTCTGCCTTTGATCAATCATGAACAGAGTCCTAGGGTTTCTTTCCAGCTGTCTTGTACATAAGTAGTTTCAAACAGTTGAAAACAGGTTTCTGCCTGGTTTTAGCACAGCTTGTTCAAAGATTCCCAAAGCAATTAATTACTAGTCTTTGATATTTAAAAAGTTTCTCATACAGGATGTGTCATACCTCACCTCCAAGATGTGCTTTCATCCTGGATATGTGATGGATTTTACAATGTCTGAATCTTCATGCCAGAAGCTGGAAACTATTTTTATCCTCCTTTTCCTCATATTTCATCTAGTTTTGACCAACATTTTACTAGAAATGCAAAAGGAAATTTGGCAGATATTTTTATCAATCTGAGTCATATAAATGGAATACATCTAAAGAATATAGATGCAAAAGAATAAAGTTATTGAAGAAAGAAAATTATACAATTAGTAGTGCTACTCAGGCTACTTGTGAAACTGGGATTTCTAAGTGCAAGTTTCTTTTAATTTGGCTAGCACTGAGGCACAGAAGATGAAATATTTTTTTAAAGTTCTTACACAGGATCCACCAAACAAATGCAATACTCAGTGATACCACCTACTTCTGAAAATCCTAGGTGTTAATTGAAGCAGTGTTGATGTGGTGATTTCAGTTTGTTCCAATGTCAGCTTTGAATATGCTTTTTTCATAACAACAGAGTCTTATTTTTGAATGCCACATGTTTATTTGCTGGGGGATGGAAGGACAATTTTCAGCATTCACGCTTCAAATCCACGCAAGGTCTATGGATGGAACATCAAGATTATTACAAACTGTGGTTATCATTAACTTATTCTCAGTTGACAATATGGAATAGAAACCAAAAATTCAGAAATTAATAGCCAATATTTCCATCTGAGAACAAGTAATTCTGTAAACTAAGCATCTGGTATCCAAAGCAGGGAAAACACCATGATTAATGAATGTACCTGATGAAGCTATGTTTAAAGTTATAAACATACCATATGTTTATAGCATAGTATTGGAATAGGTATCCCAATATAACCAGTTAGATGGTGCCTAGGCCAGTTCTGACCTTCGCTGCTTGGCCAGAGGCAGCACTGTGGCGTTTAACCCCAGAGATACCTTGGCTGGCGGCAGAGTGCAGCGGGGCACAAGACAGGACTCCGTTCTCCTCAGGAGAGAGCTTCTGGCGATGGTGGAGAGAAAGGGAATGGATTCTGCTAGAAGGTAGCCAGATGTTTATTCCATGAGTACAGATACATCTGCACTGGGCCACTGCTGGTAACAGAATGGAGGCCGCATGGTCTCATTCACATTTTAAGCTCAGGACAGGGGAAGGGGAGGGGACAGGTGAGTCACCAACCAGGTGAAGGGGCAGGGTCTCAAGGTACTAGGGACACCTATCACACGACGCCTTGCTGGTATGTTAGCCTGATTGACAGGGCACACTCAGCGAGGGGCGAGGGGGAAGGGAGAAGGTAAAACAGGATATTGCAACACACCACAACAGCATAGCATATATAATATGCCATAAATTGGGACTGTCACACTAAGACAACATTAGCCCACATTGAACTGTTGATTCTTCCACTCTAATCCTCTTCTGATTCAAAACACATGCAGATGAAAAAGATGGAGGAAAACGAGTTCTTGCTGAAATTCATATGAAGGGCTACACAGAATCCACTAGTGTAGGAGGCAGGTAGGAGATAAGGCAAACTGGGAGTGAGGATCCGTAGTGACACAGAGTCCCCAGGCATGTGCAAAGGAGAGCTGCTTTATTGCAAAAACCAGGCTTTGGAAGCACTCAGGCCTTTATCAGCTACATAGCTTTAAATCATAACAAACATAATTCAACCAACCACCATACACTACGCTGTGAACACACGATGGTTCTAGAACTTGTTGATCTACCTCTAATTCAGTTGCCTCACCTTCCCTTAGTCCCCTTCTACTTAGCCAAAGTAACGGGCCTCAGACGTGGTTTTACAAGGCCTTCCTTTTGTAAGGTTTTACCTACATGCAACAGCAAACAATGAACTAAACCATCATATATAGTAGATTTTTTTTTATAAAAGGAGAAGTTGTGGAGCAGAATAACTGACACAAAACTGCTCAACTGTATGAAAAAAATTAATTATCTCTTGGGATTGAGGAATACATCATCAGTAAGGTTTTATTCTTCCCCACAAGAAAAACATGGGAAAACTCTTTTGTAATCATCAGCTACTTTTCTATGTGGCATAGCTATAATTTTTCAGGATATATAATGTCTTAATTTAGTCATTAACCATTTAATAACTTTACTGTTAGTACTTATGAAAAAAAAAGTAGTCAGATTTTTATACTACAGAATTAAAAAATAAGCTAATCCCACACTACGCTGGCAATCAATAACCATGGTTATCAGCAAGTCTAAACTGCAGAATTCTTTACCTAGTTACATAAATAAAAATATTAAATATAAATTAAATACAAATGCAAGTGTATTAATAACTTGTTTATGCCAAATGCCAACCCTCTCCATCCACTAAAAAAGTAACACAAATATTAGGAAAACTACATATCTGAAGGTTACAAAATGTCAAAGAAGCAGAAGAATTGTACCAAATATTGAAGTCCTGAAACACAGATTGTCCAGACCAGTGTATCACCAATAAATATTTTGTGCATGTAAATAGAGAACGCTATGAGAAAATGCTGATGAGAAAATGCTAATGGTAACAAAGAAAGGGTACAATGTATGTATGCTGGTTTTGTCAGTTACTGTACATGCTTGAAGAAAATGAAACTTAAAAGAAATGACCAAAGGGGTAGAAGATTATGTTTCAAGAAAATTGTTACAAAACTGCAACATGCACAATTTAATTTACTTATAAGAGTTCTGGCACATTTTAAGGGGCCACTTACATGAGTGCCACATGAAAGTAATTTCAAAAACATGGGGCACATTCTTCCACAGACAAGATGACATATGGATTGTGTCTTGGAAAAATCTGAAGCCCAGATAGAGGAGCCATAGAATCACAGAATGATTTGGGTTGGAAGGGACTTAAAGATCATCTCATTCCAACCTCCCTGCCATGGGCAGGGATACCATGCACTGGACAAGGCTGCTCAGAGTCCCATCCAACCCGGCCTGGGATGGGTCACCTGCAACTTCTCTGGGCAACCTGTGCCTCACCATCCTCCCACTTACAGTTTTTTCCTAGTATCTGATCTAAACCTATTCTCTTTTAGCTTCAAGCTATACCTTTTTGTCCTGTCTACTACATAGTCTTGTAGTTTTTCAACATCTTTCTTGTTGGCTGCCTTTAGGTACTGGAAACTCACAGATTGTTTATCACTTCTGTCCTTTCTTTTCTAAAAGTACTAAATGTCAGAGGTTACCTAGTAGCTCAGTGAATCAGAGAGCAGCACAGAGTACAAACTGTTCTGAAGAGTTACATAATGGATATATTTGGTCTCCGTGTATTCACTTCAGTGATTAAAATATTATGTACTGCAGATAAGAAAAAAACTATGAGAAATTATAACTCCTGGTAAAGGGATGAACTGATGTACTTTGCATAGGCAATAAAGAGGTACATGCAAATACACTAGCTAAGTCACCAGCTGTGGAAGTTGTTCCTTTCTGTAAGCCTCTTAGCAACTTGATTTTATCAGATAAAGAAAGTCCCATCACAGAGCAAGTCTGGATCGGAGGATCTAGTTTTTCTAATTCTGTTCAGTGGAAAACGGACAGAGAGAGATAATTTCCCTCTTTTGCTATTTCAAAGTCAGTTTACTACATGCATAACTTTGAGTTAACATCATGTAAACACAGTCAGCTGAACAAATAGAATCCTTCAAATTCCAAGCAGGCAACAAAATGGAAACGGATGAAACAGGAAAGGTGTAACATTGGAAAGGTACAAGACACTTGAGACCCACCAACACCCTCAATCCCTAATCATTAGCAAATTACTCCTTATGAACATTGCAAACCTTCCTGAGACTGCATTACAGAGAAGAAAGAAGAGTTCCCATATATGTAAGCAACAGACAGCACAAAACCCCCAGGTTATTAATTTGTTAATCAGTTCAGCACTGATACTGTAATGCAGTGCTATTTCCTTAGCATATTTTTCAATACATCCATTATTCACTTTGGAAGTATATAAGGTCCCATGTTAAACTGCTATTCTTTTTATAATAAGAATAATGAACACTGAAAACTTTTTTGGAAAGGGCATCCGACATTGATGAGGGAAAGTCTCGCTTCTTAACTAACAGATGTATAATGTTTCCTCCTCAGTGTGTTCCAAAACAATTCTGAAAAGGACATCTCAATAAGGAGCAGTAGATATGAGGTAAAACATCATGCTTTGCTTTGAGATTTGCTAGGCTTCATATTTTTGAGCTTTTATTTTTATTAATGTCTCTGAATTGCTTGGAAGGAAGCATGGATTGCAAGTGCTTTGAGTTACATAAAACCAAATATGTAAATACACAATTCTAGTATACCCTGAAGATTACAAAGTTGTTCTCCAGTTTGGTCTCTCTTGTTATCACTGCAATCTCTTATACACCTAATTAACAAAAATTTCATAAGAATATTTTTTAGCTTTTTAATCTATCAAGGTAAAAAAATTTAAGATTTTCAGTGTTAGATGGAAAAGCCACTATAATCTACTGTAGGCAATTCAGCACACTCAGACAAAACACTAGCTCAAACAAGGGGTGTTAAAAACTCAGCATCACAATTTGGGACAGGTCATCAGCAGCTGTAAATCCTTGTAAATAATTTGAATCAGCTAAGATCTGCATTGGAAACATTGTTCAGTTCATGTTTAAAACCTTTCCCTCTGTCTTTGGGTTATGAAGCAAAGCACAAACTAAGCAGCAAAGCAAAATTATGATCAGCAAAGTACCTGTTCTTTACATTATCAGCTACTGATATCAATGGGTCCCATTTTTTTTCATCGAGAAATAAAGCTCAGGATGTGTTCACATAAAACATATCCTCTCATTTGTCAGTCACAATTCCAATGCTCAGGACTACTAGGAATGAAAGGGACACAGTCTGTGGGCAGAAAGCTGAGAATCTCAAAACAAGACGCATGCTGAAAGTTTCATTTGGACATAGTTGTAGACTTAAAAATAAATTGCACTTTCTGAAAAAAGATCCTCTTCATAAGTTGCTTAATGTCTGTAGAACAATTTGAGGTGACAAGACTGCAATATTTTGTAAAAAATTAAAAGCTCTTTCTATTTTCATCATTACTATAAACTTTCCTTCTGAGGCTCTTTGTGTCGTTTAAGTGTCTTTGTCTCTCACTGGTTTTGCCTACTTAAGATTTGCTTACTTAAGTGACATCTTCAAGACAGGAATCAGTACTTTTCTGCAGCGTCATAGCTTAATACTCTGCGGTCCTAACAGCTACCTAGAATCTCAAAGGTTACAGATATTCTATGATGTCAAGATTATTCTCCAAGTAGTTTCTGTTTAAAACAGATGCAAGGATTATTTTTCAGCTAATCTAAAATACATGCTGGTCTCAATCACGGATACAGAAACAAAATATTTTGCATTAATCTGTAATTGTAAAGGAAATTTTATCTGATGAGTATAACTTACATTGGTCTCAGGGCTCATATTCAGGTAAATTGCTATTAAATACAGCTAGAGAGACAGGTAGCTTCTGTATATGGTGGGAAAAATCGCAGTGTGGCTCTTCTGCTCATTTTGCCATTTACAAAGCTCCAAAAGAATGTGCATATTTAAGAGAACAGGTACTTTGGACTTAAGTGCTTCCTACTCCAAGACCAGTGGTTACTTCTCCACACCAAATTTTTCTCCCCACAGTAGTGAGAACACTGCATTTAGCTCTTCAGGACGTTTGGACAGGTTTCCATTTCGGCTCTGGCCTTTCCCTTACGTGTATCACAGCACACAGGCCCCAGTCTCATAGTAGTCCAACAGTCTTCGCTCTGAAATATTTGTCTTTGCTAGCACTGCAGACAAATTTTAGCCAGCCTTGCACCTCCTTAGTTTTCTTCCACATTTGCAGTCATATCTCAACACCCATAGGTGCAATGACTTACACCAGCACACCTGCAGGGACCGACAGGTGCCTTTGAAATAGGTCTCCCCATCCTTGAGGACTTGTTGACCATGAGTGAGCATGATTTTATGAGGACTCTAACTGTGAATACCTCCTGAAAGCATTACAATTGAAATAATCTTTCCCTTTTATGTTTTGAAGTTTTAGCTTTAGGCAGTTTAAGTATTTGAACCAAGCCAGATGTTAAATATTCTCAAAGGGAAATAACCACATTACCTTTGGATCTGGATTTTATGAGAGAAAACATTTTACTGGACTAAGACCATAAAGAGGGAGTTAAAGCTGAACTTCAAACATGAAATATGCAGTACAGATGCAAATGGTGCTCTAATTCTTAGACAGACTGTGTAATTATGTTAATGATTCAACTGCATTCTTCTAACAAGACTGATTCTGGGTTTGTGAGCAATTGCAAGGCATATTTCACTCAGTTCTAACACTTCCTAGATAAGAGAAAATCACAGAAATTCTGGTCTTTATTAAATTGTTCCTTGAATAACATACATAGATGTGACTGAGAAGGAAGATATTAGTGAAAGGTCTTCTTACTAGAGGAAAGGAGGTAATTTCTACAAAGTAACAGAAGAGTCAAGCACCTGAAAAAATTCTCAGATGTAAAACATACCTATTTTAGAGGCAGCTAAAGGTATAATGTGACCGCACTACACATGAACTAGTTTCATAGGTATTCTATACCAACACAAATTTCTTCAATTATATTTAAGAAGTTTAAGTTTTCTTTTCCTAAATAATCCTTCCTTCCTACATTGTTGATGATTTTTCTTTTTTATAGCACTATAAACAAAGCCTGAAGAAAGATAAAATTACCCAATTAATTTAATTCCAGATTTTTCCTCAAAAAATCTAATTAGGAGACAGCTACACCATTTTCATATATCTGAATTTAAGTGAAAGTTTACAGTTAAAATGAGTAGAAGCAAAGAATCAGTGCATCACCATGGTTGGAAGGTACCTCTGGATACTCTCTGGTCCAAACTTTTGGTTCAAAACTTGATCAGCACATTACTGAGGACCAAGTACATAATACGATTGTTTCATAACTGTTTAGTTGTAGTTACTTGAAAGTCTGATTAACAACAGAACAGAATTTACAGCTATAAAGCTGAGCTTTTTTAAAAAGTAAAATCCTGAAATTAAAACATGGATACTGAAAATAGGAATTTGTTTTAATAGTCACCACAGTTCTAAAATGGAATATATGAATGTTCAAGAAGTACTAACTGGAAAGCACAAAGTAAATAGTCAAGATTCCTTGCATTTAAAAATTACATTTCCATATTAAAAACGGCTTTTAATGTGGCTATGATTTTGTTTTTCCAAACACATGAGCCAAGCTTCAAGCTGCAAGCAGGAGAGAATCTGTATTTATTTTCATTGCCTGATTATACTCATGCCCGTATATTTGCTGACAATCATAGTAACAGGTAATTCTCACCACAGAGAATTAAGGCTAAATTAAGGCATCCATAGTCTAAATCAATCTATTAATCCACAACATGTTGCTCTTCTTTAATTGGATCACATTTATACACATTTTCTATGTCAAAAGAAATGTCAAAAAAATGTGTCATTTATACACATTTTCTGTGTCAAAAAGAAAAACAACACACTTTATTATGTTTTGTAGCACATATACCCAGGCTATGGCAATAGCAGGAGTGCTGTACTTGTGCACAGAACTGCCAAAAGCACTCTTCAGGCACTTCTGAAAGAGTAAGCATTACTTACAGCAGCGGTTCAACACAGCCATGGAGGAGCAGGAAGACTGGTTCTAATTTTAAAGATGAAATTTGGAGCTATAAACAATAAATGCAACAAATCTAGCCAACTCCTTGATTAGGAGAGACTATGTAATTTAGACAGAACATACACTTGGATCAGTTGCTACTCAGGAAAAGAGGAGTCATCCTATTCCAATTTATTTCTGTACTAATCTTAAGTAATAACAGCCATCTAAGACCAGGATATACAATCTTCCACTCTCTACAGTGCACAATGTACATAGATTCTAAATAATAAGGCCTCAAAATAGCCTTGTTTTGAATGTGCTATACGTTTTGGTACAAGGAGCTGACACCACATACTGCTAAAAGAAGGCTAATCTGATTTCCAGCACAGCACAAAAGTTCTATCAGGTTGGAGCCACTACAGATTCTAATGATATTCTGGAACCTCCACATTTCCTGTAAAATCTGTTTTCACCTACAGCAAAATAATTTTACGCTGTCGCAGTTCTATCGGAAAAAGGAAAAAAGTCAAAAAGGACGGCAACTGCAGCCATATTAAATCATGCTACTTAGGAGGAAACAGGATGGAAACCTCTAGAGATGTAGCTGGATGTGTAGGGGTTTGTACTGTAAGAAAGTGAATTGAATCTTCTTATACAGCCTGCTCTTCACCTAACTCAGAATAAGTCAGCTTGTTCTGAGGGTCTGGGCCAAATTATCAAAATGAAATTTGGTCTTTTGTATACTGTTCTTTGCTGATCACCTCCTGTAAATAAAGTTATCAGCACTTTTCCTTCAGTAAAAAGGGAGCACCCTCTTGCCTACAAGTATTTTCTTTCACTAGTTCTCCCATTCACATATCACCTCCTGTTTTGCAAGGAGATTGTGTATTTAAAGAATAAGAGAGATACAGAATACATATGTGTGTGGCATTGCTTTGCTTCCAGCAGTAAAAGCAATAACCATAATTCTCTGTAACACATTACAACAGGAGTGTAGTCATTACATCATTACATTATTCCACATCCAGTGGTGTCTGATAAAGAATGATTTTATACAGTCTATGATTTAAATATTGATTTAGTTCAGAAGAATTTGTTCTTGTTTGCATGCTTGTTTAAACAGAACAACAGCATGGCAATTGTTTATCTTTGCAACATTTGTTCAAAAGAACAATGGTCTTGGAGGTACTGCACGCTCTATCTAACTTGGTTATACTGGAGGGAGCACTAAAAAAGAAAGTAGTTGTTTGAGGCTGATGAAGGAGATAATACATTGATATAGTGTTTCTTTTGTTTCCTTACTTCCCTGCTAATTCAATTAGAATGTAAACCTTCCCTAGTAATAAACTAGCGTAGGCTCCAGTGCCAACAGCAAGTCTGGCTTTTTGAAGATACCAGGTTATCAGACATACAGAAGAACTGAGTATTTCAAACAGGGATTCAATCAAACGGGGTGTTGCTATCCTTATCTGTAGAACTAAAGATGCTGAAACGATTCAATTTTGCTGAAGGCTTAATCCCTTTGGAATTAGTTTCATACTGAGATAGGGACCTTATTTCTTTTCTAACTTAGTGCTAAAAGAAAACACCCAAGTTTGTTACTCACCTAAGAAATATTTTCTTCTTTTTTTGAAAAGTTTCCTTGCAACCATAAAGCTGTCCTTTCCATTTTAATAAAACCCATTGGAAATGTATTGCGGCAATGCTGTCGTACCACTAAACATAAGAATTTTCCTGTGCTAGTGTTCTGCACCTCTGGGATTAATAGGTCAGTAATAAACATTTGTTGTTCAACCCCCAGAGTCCCTAAATTGGCTAAATAACTATAGGATACTGTCTGTTCGTGTGCTAGAGTGCAGTGCATTCAGAAAGTCTGGAAGGTTGACAAGGGCAAATGTATGAGCATGTCTCCTTTTGGGAACAAAACTAAACAACTCAAGTAGACTCAGGTTCAGAGGGATCAGAGATCACCACTCTGTATTTACATAACCGGATTAACATCTTCTCATACAGTAAATATAAAGTATTTTCATACAATCAAGTTCTTCAGTTATTTAAAAACACTTTTGTCCCTTAGATGAGGGAAATCTAAAGTAGAAACTGTCCTATTTGGGATCATTGTGAGACTTTTGTATAATCTTCCTGCAACCTACTGAGCCAATTCTAATTTTATTGTTATTGTAAGCTACTGTAAATTGCAATACTTCACCTTTCTTCTTTACTCTATTGTTCCATTGCTTTTACATTGTTGCCACATGGTCTTATACTTCACAATGTGATGGCATGTACTGTGTTCTTCACTACCTCTATAATCTAATGGGTTTTATTTTGGTTTCTGTAGCTGTTTTTAACTTGGGCTGTTTCCACTGCTCTTCAAATATGGCAGTATTCTTTGAATGTTTATTAACTATGATAATTTCATCACTCATACCTATACATTTGCAATGTAATCAAACATCACCCATTCCTTTTATGTTGCTGAATCGTTTGATTTTGATTAGAAAAATTTATTCTAAAGCAAAGAAACAGGAATTCATGATATGTACATATAGGTACATATGTCTGTGCCCTCTTCATCTGTTCTGACTTAATATCTACTCCTCAGGGAACCACAGAGGTAATCAGTTCTAGACTGACCTGCTGAAAGATTAATATTCATGTAGTAATACAATGAGAAAGCAAAAAGACATTATTCTAGAACACCTAAGTATCACTCAACTAAAAAAACTCAATGATTTTTATTCACTGATCCAGTCAGACACATTTGAATCCTGCAACTGCTTGATGCTAGTGCTTTAGATCTTTCCCCAACTTTACCCTGTAAAATGCTGTGCTTTAGTAGATGCCAGGTAGTAGAATATTTTTCTAAAGTCAGATGAAGTTGAGATAACTCATTAGTTCACAGAACTAATCTTTAAGCCAGATCTTACCCTAAACTTACGATTCCTACATTCAGCCTTTTACTGTGAATTTTAAAAAATTAAATATTTTCCTGTTTCTGGAAAACCAGGATGTTATTCATAAACAACAAAAGTGCAACATTTCCACTCCCCATGTGATGGCTAAGAACTGCACTTGGGCTCTCCAGTTTCACATAAAATGAACAGAACCCAAAGCCAAACATCATGCTTGGGTCCATATACTCAGCAAGCCACTGAAAACCTTTCCAGAATATAATGTTGTTCCTTGCAGACTCTATGACAAAATTAAAGTTGATCTATACAGCAGTTTTGCTATCCCCATGCAGCAGTTTAAGTACAGGATTTAAAGCTTATTTTACAGCTACTTGTGCCCAGCTATGAACTGAAAAAATAAAACAGCTGTTCTGTAGCATTTTCTAAAAGAGAATGGTTTCCAAAGCAAAGATACTGTAAACTCCCTGAGAACAGTGTGACATAGTCAAATTACATTTGGATCCAGCTTTTCCATTACAAATCCCATAGGAAACTATAGTTTGCAGATGGAAACTAAATGTTTCAATGAGATGTGATCTAAGTGGTCCAGAGAGGGTTTTTTTTTATGAAAAGAACAACTAAAAAAACAACAAAGTTATTATTGACTTTCTCTTCATCCCTATTTCTCTCTCAAACTCATTCAAAATCTTACTCTAATTCACAAAGCAATCATTACTTTCCAGGGATGTTTTAATTACTATTTTACAAAAGAAATACAGTATTTTTTTATTAATGTGATATCCTTCAGACATACCGAATAATATGTTTCATTCAATAAACCAAAATCCAGATATGGGATGAATCTTTTTCAAAGATTGCTCTACTGTTGACTTCACAGATTCAGAAAAATCATATTTTGTTGTTGGAGAATTCATTGCACCAGTTAGAGTAGTCAGCCAGATCATGTGCTAAAATCCCAATTACGTCATCAAGCACTTACATCAAAAATATATCAGGATTATTGTAAGTGGAAGACCTCAGATCCCTGCAAAGATCTGCTTTATTCAAAGTCCTTTAAATGCTTTTGCTCATGAATATCCAAACTTACTTCAGTTTGGTACCACCAGTGATAACATTGGCAATAACAGCTTCACTTTTCTTCTCTACTCTCTTCAACTTCATAATTTCTCAAACCATAAGCTCACCTTCAATAAGAAATTGTTGTAATATATCTCCAAAGTTTCGAAACAAGGGGTCTTCTCTGCTAAATCAACATTTCAAGAAATGTATATATCACTGCCCTGTCTTTGTTTATCACTTAGCTTTTCTTGATTATTGAAGCAATTCCTTGCAGACTAACTATGCACAGGAGAGTTACTGGTTTATTTACTTTGGGGGGCATAGAGCAAGGGCATGTTTTTCCATGCAATTACTCATGGTTATAATTCAAGCACCATCCTAGGTATGTAACAAAGATACATTCATGAGCATTCCAAGGGAAAAAAATAGATCAGGCAGATACAGATAAAGAATTAATCTCAGAAAGTGTTAAATATGACATTTCCTTATTATAGAAAGCCTACTGCCTTGCTTTGGTGCAAGAGGAGGTAAGAACAAGCAATTCTGTGACAAGGAGTAACCCATCAGTACACAGAATACTATAGTCTCAGTCCCATACCAGGGTTTATCTGAGGCAAGAAAAAGTCACAGTTTTCATCAAGCCAAATAGATTTTTCCACAAGTCCAAATAAATTTTGGATTATATGTCTTTAGTGATGTAGAAGAAGATGTCTGTGTCCTTGTCAGGAAATGGCCTGCAACCCTAACTTCTCCTCCCAGGGAAGACAAAATTCAGTTCTGTTGCAGATTGCAAACTATGAATATCAGGATTATGCACTACACACAAGTATAAAATGCCAAAGTATGGGTTTCTCAACAGGTAAATGAAATACTGGAAAGAACTGGAACATGAAAAAACCTATAAAAATCTTCAGCATGCAACAGAAGGGGGCATATTGTGGCCTAAAGATTAATACAAGAACAGGATGTATGCCCTGTAAGACTTACATTTTTATTTTTTGACACAAGACACTAATATTTTTCCTTGTACATTTTGCAACATGAATGTGGATGTTAGCAGCTCTATGTATAGCAATGGAAAATATCCATTGAATTGTCCATCCAAGTCATCATAACTGTTGTTGCCTGTACACACCACTTGTCATTAATTATCTGGCACCATTAGCTTAAGTCAGAAGACTACATTGGTGAGGTAAGACATATCACAGGGTTCTTCCTCATATATGCCTATGGCAAAGAAGACAATGTTTTGTTAAAACCATGAACATATTACTTTTTTTCTTTAATAATGTAGCACTGTTTGTTAACAGTCCAAGGGAATTTTTATGTTCCTTGCATAACTGAATCCATACAGCCGACTAGTAAAGTACAGCTGTCTTCATTTGGGGGACCACCTCAGTAGAGAGGCCTACAAAATGACAGTGTGCTCTTTGGGTAAGCAAAGCAGAAGCCAAAAGAGTGTTTCAGTTATTAGACACATGAAGTCAGCAAGAGTCAATTGTCCTAAGTTTATTTGCAAAATAAAATTAGTTTTCCAATTGAAAACTAATTCACAAGAGGAAGCTGAATTAGAACATAAAGAACGTCTGCATCCAAGAGGGAATGAAAGCATTGGAAGTAGTACAACAGGGTAAAAATTTGCAGAGTTGAAAAATTAATTAGCATACACAATGAACAGGCAAGGGGAGATGTTCCAGGGGATGGGGCACTAGAACTAAGTTCAGAGAGCTTTATTCTACCATTAGCCTTAAAGGAGGCTGGTTTTAGGAGGTACTGAGTGTCCAGACTCTGAGAGATTGGCCAGTTTAAGGTAATAGGAAATCACAAACCACATCAGTTGATTCTGGAAGTTCCCTCTTTGCTTATGAGAACAAAGTATACCAAAGATATAGTTTTGAATTTATTAAAGTATAATGTCTTCCCTAGCTCTGATCCATGCACCTCTTTCCCAAGGAATCCTGAAAGATGCAGGAATATCAACAGCAGTACTGCAAAGCAAATCATGAACTGAGCCATTCAATCCAACCCTCTACACTCTAATGCTTTTAACTGCTGCCAGGTTTGCACCTTTTATATTCACAGAAAGCATGTTTCTCCACACAACAACTTTGTGAAGAGCAGACTTTATTTACCATATAATTTTTATATTCAGTAAATTTTTTAAAAATCCAAACATAATTCATTACCACTAATCTTTATTTTGGAGTTGCTCAGTCCAACCAGTGGATTTACTGAAGAATAAAACCGGCATAATTGTGATGATCAATCAAACTCTTAGCCTTTGATAATTTCAGGTTATTTGTAGCCAGTGAAATGGCAACTGCTTATAAAATCACTGTAGCAATCAATTTTTTACCTTGGTTTTCCCTATAATTTGCATCATGATTTAGAAGAAAAATCACAAGGAAATTTAGGCAGGTATTAATCGAATGGGAAATGAGGATCATGTAGATTAGGTTATGTAAGCAAGACTGTGACCAGGCAGCAAAGAAACAATCCTCACAATTCATGACCAAAAAACAAAAAAATCAGTTGCCTTACTGAAAAGTTTTGAAAATGGTAAATAAAAAGCTTAAAAGGACAGTCAATACCTGATCCACAGTCCTACAGGGTTTGCCCACTTCTGAAGTCCTAAGTATGTTACTTTTGTAAATATTGTTTCACATAACAGAATATCAGCATAAATATCTTGGGGAATTTGGGAGTCTGTTTAAACCATTGCAGTCCAAGAACATAAATACAAAATCATCAAACTACTTGATTCACAAAAAAAAAAAAAAAAAAAAAAAAAAAAAAAAAAAATTAAGCCAGAAAAGACATAGAAACACAGAATCACAGGATGGTTTGGGTTGGAAGGGGCCATCAAAGATCATCGAGTCTCATTCCCCTGCCAGGTGAAGAACTATCTCATACTAAATCCAGTTGCTATAAGCCCCATCCAACTTGGCATTAAAAACTTACAATGATGGGGCATGCACAATTCCTCTGGGCAACCTGTTCCAGGATTCCACCACCCTCACCACAAAAATCTCTTCCTTATATTCAATCTAAACCAACTTGCCTTACATATAATTTCAAGTCCTCTCAAAGACCAAAACACATTTTGTTTGCAGAGAATGAAGGATATTCCTTAATGCAGAAAGTACTTCAGATTTACAGATCTAAGTGAGCAGTAGCTACTGGTCACCAGAACCATCCCATTCCCATTCTAAGATTGCTGGCACATCACATCCACTGCAAACATGTAAAATGTTTCTTGAAATTAGCTCACTTGTAGCCTGCTTGTTCTGTAAAAATAAGCTTTAAATGTCTGGCAAAGCAGAGTTACACTAAAATACCTCAGCAAGCTACTTCACAGTCACAAGCTGGACAAGGCTTGGAGTGTCCAGATTTTTATTTTATTTTTTCTTTTACTGTGAGTAGCTTTTCTTTTGGAAAAGCAGGGGAATGTTTTAGGATGTATTTGTTAAGAACTCTTTTCCCCTTTTCTAATCCTTCCTTTCACCCTCACAGAATTCTGCTATGGCCAATGAGCTAAAAGAGCTCCTTTAGGGAAAATTTCACATCAGTTTCAGATACTTTTCTCTAGACTTAATGACAGTTTATTACTCTCTTCTCCAAAGTCACACTCAGGAAAGCTAGTGCTTCTCCTTAAATACTTTATCAGTCTTGAACAGTCAATATATTTATTTGACTAGGTAAAAGAGCCCAAATATATTGTGTATTAAAGAGACCAAATGAAAGTTGAAATTTATACATGAATTACAAGAAGCATTCACACATTTGCATTGACTTCAAAGTCACTCTCTGCATTATATATATATTTTTTTATTTCTATTTTGAGGGAGAAACCTGCTTGGACTCCAGAATTGCCAATGACTCCTGTATGCTTTGGTAACATTAATATTCCTGATTTCCATATAGTCAATTTGGTTTTTACTGCTACTATCTATCTCAACAAATTCCTGGGCCAATAAGTTCCACAGTTTAATCATATTTTGTGTGAAGAAGCCCACTAGATTTGAATTTTGTACCTATTAAACCTATTTAATATTTCCAAAGTCTATGCTACACACCAGGGAAAACGTGGTTAATAGAAAAGGCTAATTGGAAAACCGAAGACTCTTTGCAGCATCTACTGGATTTCATTCAAAATCTGGATTCTTTGGCACCACTCTGTCATCAGTGCTTTAAAAAACTTGGCCAGGTACATGAATGGAGATTTTTTTTTTTCTACCAACAATATGAATATACTTCCTTCTAACTGAAAATAACTTCGTTTTGAACAAAATCAGACAAATTATGGCTAATTACTGCCAAATCTACTGTGTGCTTTTGATCCATTCAGCTAAGCTTACTGATCTGTGACATCCTCATAATTCATAAAGGCTAATTCCCAAAGACTATGACTGTGTAATTCTCATCTTTTGATCACCAATTAACATTCCCCAGAAAAAAAAAAAAAAAAAAAACCAAAAAAAACCAAAAAAACCCCCAAAAACAAAGCCAAAAATAAAAGAAAAAAACTTTCTGTGTCATTTTACTGTACCATGTCTGGTAATATTGCTTATGTATTTGATAAGTGGCAAGTTACTTCTGCAGACTTTTATTTTAAAATAATTGTCATTGGCACACAAATAATTAATTTATTATTTTAGAAGGTTTTGATGCAAATTTTCATCCCCTTAGAGCTGTGTTTCATTCATGGATTTTCTTAGTTCATCTCAAAATTCTCCAGAATTCATAACTATGAGATTGTTGCACACACACACACATACACACACACATATAGCCCAGCAGGACTCTACTACTCTAATTTTCAGCCATGGTATTCAGCTAAATAACAGCAGTATATGCTTTGCAGTAGCCATGCCAGTTTTTACACATGATGTGAAAGCAGGTAAGCATGACCAATGTTCTGTGGCCACTTTTCTTTCCCTTATGTAAGTAATAATTTTGGAAGGGTATATAACCAGGGATATATACAGTATATATATATATACATACATATATATATATATATACATACATATATATATATAACTGGTTATATATACAGTATATAACCAGATATCTTCTCAGAGCATCCAAGAGAAATTTGTGTGGCTCTAATGAGATATGTACAGATGCAGGACTCCCACTGCCCAGACCTATAAAGCCAATAGAAAGAGGCAGGCTCCTCTAATCATTTGCAATGGGTTTGTAACCTGTGTGCCACCCCTCATGTCCTTGATACTGACTGCATTGACAGAGATCCAAAGCATGGTACCTTACAGAGAAAGGATCAAATCACTCCCCTGAATTCAAAAGCAGTATTACACACCTTAAAGGAAAATGGTTTTCAGGCACCACAGTGAATAAAGGGTCAAGCATATCCACCGAGCTAATCTTCTGTCGGGGTTCACATGGACAAACTGATGCACGGGAAATCTGGAGAGTGCCTGGTTTGCACTCAAACATCATTGCAAAGAATCCACACATTAAGTATTAGTGGAGTCTCTTATGCATGATATGGTCAGAGTGAACTTGCCTGGGATTCTTTTTCTTCTTTGGAACCTCCCCCAAAATACAAGCCAATTGAAATAAAATTTTAAATTTTCTTCTGAATTACATTATAAGCCAGCTGCAGTAAAAGTGACCCTCTGCCATCATGTAGGCTTCTTATGAACTGCATTGTCCTTGTTAAATGCTTGACTTGTCAATCTAACCCCAGTCTCAAAGAAGGACTATAAATAGAGAGCAGTTATTGCACACTTCCAATTCACTGCAGCAGCCAGGAACCCTGCAGTTTCTTAAGAGGGAAACACACAACACAAAGCTATAAATATTTCTATTTTCTTTTTTTCTCAGGCACTCTTTTCACCCCAGAGAGTGGAAATAAAGTTGAGGAAGCTGATCATATGACCCTGGGAGAACTGAAATGATTGCTCTGACATGAACAGCCTTTGGTAGGATCCTAAGGAACAGTATGCACTGGTGACATGGTCAGCAGTCATTAACTTGATCATCGGTCCCAGGAAATCTGTGGCTTGCAGCATGCCTCATATTTACTGCTGCTGGTCTAATATATGGTTTACCATGACAAGCAGTCTTTAATTTTGGCAGGCCTGTTGTTGTCTCAGAAACATCATTTTTAGAGGGAGAATTTAACAAGAACTTGTATTGAGTTTTCAAAATAATGAGAAACATTTGACACAGATTTCTGTGATTTCAGGTGCATTTTCTGTAACATTCTGTTAAGCTGTAAGACAAGATATAGTAAGGGACAGTAAAGTTTCAGTTAATTTTTTCAGACCTTTTTTTACTATTTTTTAAATCTTATGGGTTTTTTTCCTTAAAAACCAAAACTTAACAGACTAGTATCTACATAATGACTACCAACACACAGACCAATAATTTCCACAGCAACTGATGACCAATGAAAGAAGAAGATATCTGCTTGAAAGTTCTTCTGTAGCTGGAAATGTTCCCTTGCCTTTTAATTCCTTCAGTCACCAAAAAGGGCAAAATTTCCTCACAATATGTGGGGCTGAATTTGTGATGGCACTCAAAAGATCAAGTTGGGGTTATTTTGAATCAAAAATTCATCATCAGTCAAAGTCAGACCCTATTTTGGCATTACTCTTTTTCTTCCATCAGTTTCAGAGCTGGATCCAAATTTTTCTCTATACATGTCATAGTCCTGGCATGATCCAGCCAAAGGCAGGTCAGCAGACCAACTCAACTGACTTCACTGGTGCATAAGTAGATTCTGAAGTCATTTAAGAACAAGTCAGGAAAATACCATGGAAATGTACAAGCTTACAAGCAACTGAATCCATCAAAGACACTAAATTTTGAGCAAAAATAAACAGCTTCCCAGAACAGGAATTATAGTCCACCCTAGGAGTACTGACTGGTGGATTGCATGTAATAGATTGCTCTTTCATGCAAGTTTGCCTTCTGGCTTCTGTTCAATTAAAATACTCCCAGGTTAACAAGGCAATTTAGGTCTACTGCTCTTATTACCATTAACTTATAAACATTGTGACATTTGCACTGGAGACCGCTCTTATGTTACATGCTGCTAATGCATTCTTTCACTCAGATTTGTAGGGGTTTATTTCATGGAATGGAAGGGGACAGAAGCATCTCACTGTTGTTGGTAATCACAAGCTTGTGAGAAAGATGTCATGCCCTTTTGGGGCAGCAACGTGTGTACAGTAAGTTAATCAGTGTTTCCCTGGTGTCCAGATGTCAGGGAGCAAGGGCAAGGCAGTGCACCCTCATCCCTGTGGCACATAATGGGATGTGATTGCAGAGACTCACCAGGCTGCAGGGATATGCCTGGAATGTGACCTGGCTGGCAAGCCATGGTGTCAGGAAAAATCTTCTAGAGAAAACTTTGCTCTTAATGTCATACTTGGCTTTCATCAAGGATATATATTCTCTTGCCTGGTTATCACAGTGAAATGTGATACTTCCCAGAAGTCATACTTTATAAAACGACTTGGAAAACCTAGTGCATGAGTTACACATGATAACCATCTGCCCTAAGAAGCAGATTCATTCTCTATAAAGTGCACTGCACAAGAGTAAAACAGAGCCAACTTTTGTTGGTTGCTCACCACAGGTATTGTCTGGCTATTTTCAAATTCCACCAGACAGGCATCAATTCCCGTGCCTATATCCTTGAACACTGAAATAATGCTTCAAAAGAGACACCATGAACTGTATTTTTCTTTTCTTTATTCCAAGACTTTTACTTTGCATAGTACTTTACACAAGGGTAATAAATGGTGCATTCCATTTATAACAAACATTAGCAAGAACAACAGCCACATTTTTCCTTTCAACTGTGTATTCCCATGAGCAAGAATAGTATATATTCAAAACAGAGAATGATTCTCTATTTTTGTCTATGAGCTGGGTGGTCCAATTTGTTAGTGCATTAGCGTTTCTTCTATGAACACTTTGATTTTAATAATAGCTTTGGGCACAACAGAATATGAGTATGACAAATTCATCCTACGTGTCCTGACTTGTTACAAAACCTCTGTACAATATACAATGTACTTTAATATACTAGGGAAAATTAGAAAAAAGGGAAAACTGTCAGTAACTTCAGCATAAATTAATTTTACAAATACAATAAAAATTTAAATGAATACTTACATTGATTATATGATTTTTGACACCATACTTGTTACAGGAACTGTAAAATATATGTCAAGTTTTACATCACCTGGAAACTTCGTCATTTTTCACTCAAGACAATATGTCTGTTGTCTTTTACTTCTCCTTCTATACATCTTTCTAACCTATCTAGAAGCCAAGATAAAGGGGAAAAGGTAATATTTTCCATTTGATAACATTTATAAATATCAGCAAGATTTTAAAGGAATCTTGAATGCCTCTTGGTGTATTTCTGAAGGGCAAAAAATTTTACGACTCTGGAGACTGCACTATGAATGAAAGAGAATTAAGACATGCAGTGGTGGAGATAATGCTTGACTGACATTTGTTTAAGGCCATTGAGCTAAAATGAAGGTTAACCTTATTAAAGGAGACTGTTAAGACAGGCACATGCTGTGGTCCAAAAGGAAAGTTCTTGTTCTTTGAATTCGCTTCTCTTCAAAGGAATTTGAGCCTAATAGAAAGGATGAACTGCTGTACTTCTTATCACACTTCTCCTTGAAACTTCTCATCATGGCAATTGGAGTGATACTAATTGCAAAGGACGTCTAGTGTCTCCAAACAGAGAGTTGACTCTTTTTGTTAGTCCTCTGAGAGCAAGGGAATCCAACTCTGATTTACCATAAAGTACATTGGCAGAAAATTAGCATGTTCATAACACTCTATAAATACCATACAATTAGAGAATGTAAAATAGAGTTTGGACCCATAAAATTAACCCATCTCTAAGCAAGTGAAATCAAAACTTTCATATTTGCGAGCCTAAAGTGATGAAAAAATAAAAATTGATGAGCAATGTGGGTTTTTCAATGTAGAACTGAATGCATTGTGGTCTCTGGAATACCCACATTACTTAAGTTGCACTGTTTTTTAAATTTTACTTGATTAACTTTGTTTCTTCTCTTAAACTTAATGTTCTTAAAACTTCTGGAACCCAGAACAACTAGGCATAGCAATCCATAGCAGGGCAAAAACATTTGACAGACTCAAATCAAACACTGTTTACATATTGGAAACTTCAGTAGCTGATGCAGATCTAGGTCTTTGCTCTTCCAGGCGTTCATCTAACTGTGTTCCTGCTCACTACTAGGGTTAGGGTTTCATTTTTTCATGAAAGCTTCAACTAACATCATAAACTATCGTATTGGACCCTTCATGTGAGAAAATACTATAATGTTGATTTTTCCTCAGCAAAATCCTCCTGCTTAATTAGTACACTTTTGCAGAATTAGAAATATTTGTGACCTATTTCTGCCCTTGATTTGTATTCTAAACTGCTAACCTACAGTATGCATTGACAATACTGCATATTACACAAAACAGCACTTTTTTCAGTCTTATAATCTACCAAAGTATGCAGACGGAGTCAGAAGCATTTTCCTTCACGTTTAAATAAAATCATTTCATAATTATTTCAGATTATATCCAGCATGCAGATGGAGAGGATCCAGTGCTCAATTACCACATCTTAAGTCCTGAAATTATGCTTAATGGTTTCTTTTCTTGAAAAGAGCATAAGAAAATCAAAGTGTATGTAGTAGATTTATGAGAGTATTTTGTGTTGAGTACTAAGACTTTAGTTACTAGAAAGGACTACTAGTTCTGCTACTCTGTTAAAGAAAGTACTCCTAAATCATGTTATTTTTGCTAGCAAAGCCAAATCATTGAAAGACAGAAAAACGATCAGGTAGCCTGCAAACATTCTGCCAGTGTGATTGTCAAATACTGGTGTTTCTCCAAATGTTTGAAAAATTAGTTTTAATGCCTAGATTAATTCCTAAAAAGGGTAAAATTCACTGCCAGAGCTCTTCACTTTAAAATAACCTGGGACAAATTAGGCATCCAAGAGAACTGGGATTCACTCCCTGCTGACAGGAAAATTCATTGCAACCACCTCAAAAATGTTATACTCTAAGCAAATATCTCCCCTTAGAGACTGAAACTCATGGGAATGCACTTATTCAAAATCCCAGCATGGGGATCCCAGTGCACAGGTCTCTAAGATGCTGATCCTATAAAGTTTCTATAAACTGTAACCTCAATTACTAATAGTTGTCCTTAAAAATTATTCCCTTTATCAAAAGACAGCAAACTCAAGTCTTTCCAAGTGAGGCTTTTCAGTCTGTAGAGTGTCTCCAGGTAGCCCCAAGGAGCACTCTACTACAGTGCCCCACTAGGGTTGAGAAGGTTTCCTTTATAATCTGACTTGGCTATTCCTTCAGGTCTGATGGCTAAGATGTGACCCTGACAGTATTTTCATCAAAGTAAAACAGAAAGCAAGGCAACAGTTGTCTGTATTTATACCTTCATGTCTTTGAAAAAGTATCCATGCTGACCTTAAAGGGAGTAATGCACTTTTATACAAAGTCAAAATTGCAAACTAAACCAGAGCAATAAAAACAAATAATTTATTTAAATAAATTATCAAAATTCTTTATACCTCAGAAAAAAAATTGTTGTTGTTTTTTTTCCTTATTTTTCTCTCTTCATTCAGGTTAAAATTAATGCAAAGGACAGAGACCAACTTAAAAATCAAAATGCAACTTTACATGCATTATTTTATCTATAAGTGGATATATAGTTTAATTATCTAAACATTAAGACTCACTCAAATCCAAGCCTCATTACAGTAATTTGAAATAAGAATGACTGAATGTGCAATTGCTTTCAAATTTAGTTCCTATCCAAGTTCCTAACAAAACAACCTGTTTGTTCAATTCTCATAAAATATGCATCTTTGGGTTTACAACATTTGGCCACTATTGTCTATCAAAATCTGAATATTTTGGTGTTACAGGAGTCTGATCAGACACAGGTGTGCTCCAAGGCTGACATCAGTTGGTCTCCCCAAGTGTCTTGGTTCAAATGAAGCTTGGCACTGTGCTTATATGTGCCTCCAATGGTTTCTCACTAATATAAACCAGTGGGATGTCCTCTTTACAGTGACAGGCACCCACACAACATTTTCTGGTTTATAGGGAACATCTTTATGCATCAAATGTTGAGCAGATACACCACTCACACTCTCCATAATGTCAACAATATGGTGATTGATCACTGGATCCTCTCCATCTGCATGCTGTGTATAAATATAGCTGGAAAATAGGAGCACATTTTCCCTGCAGTAATGTTACAGTCCTGTTGAAGAGTATGGAGAAATAAGGTACATATTTACATACATAATTAGGTTTTCCCCAGTTGTTTTTGAATTACAAACTAAGATTGTTTTTATGAGGTGAGCAATTAAATGTACCATAATTTCCTAGGATTTAAAGAGATTTTTGTTAGTGGAATTATCTGTGCTCCCACTCACTCTTTCTGCACCTATGCAGCTCCCTGGTGTGCTCTCCAAGAATAGTTCAGTTAGTTTCCAAGTCACTCAACATATTTCACTTTTAAGAGCTATGTGCTAAAAAGCTTCCACTGTTGTCACTCTGAATCTTTAATGGTATTGAAACTGTCAGGCAAAAATTGCATTCTCCTGCTTTTCTGAGCAGCAGGAGAATGAAGATGACAGAAGAGCCATGTTAACGTTAATCATAGATGAGAAATACAATGGCATTTTTCAGGAACTTAGAGCTCTGCTTTAACAGGCACAGGCTCCTTATTTCCCCCTCCTAGCCCATTAATTTTAAAAAAGAAAAACTGAAAATAAAAAATTATAACCAAGAAAAACAATTAGCCAAATTGACTGAATCACAAAAATTCTCCCTGCCTGTATTTCCTATTGGTTTTCTAATTGCTGTCATTTTGAATCATTAGATTGTTGTAAGTAGGTTCCACAACTCAATAATCTTTGAGCAACTTGTGATCATTCACCTTCTTATGCTCATAACATCCTTCTCAAATTATTCCCTACTCAGATGGGGCACTGAAGAACAGAGGTCTAAGGTACCTGGGAGCATGATTAACATCCTCTATAATTTAGATGTCTACCACATTGTAGCTGAAGCTACAGGGAAACTGTCGCTAGGATCCATTTAATGGTTCTTTAAGAGCATTTCTGACCATTAATCTCATGAAAACCAAGAGTCTCCCTTAGAGCGTGATGAAAACAAAGTATGAGACCCTGTTCTCATGCAGACATCTACACCCTAGATATAAAAACTAGTAAAGAAAAAAATACCCCACCATGAAGGATTTAGACAGGACTGAACTAATATCAGAATGTCAAACCTTAGGGAGTAAATCCAACTATGCTGCTGCCATCCCTGCACGTTCCAAAAAAACCCCAAGTACCCTGGAAGTCTTGTCTGTATATGCACACTCCTGGGAAACTCTACAAAGGCGCATCTTCTGCAAACTCATTTGAAGCTGTCTCCACTCCAGCAGCCAGGCCATCACGTTAGGGATGGTTTCTGCATAAGGCAAAGAGGGCACATCCCTCAAAGCCAAGTACGGCGCCGTGTTGATGTGTCTCCCGACAATTCCGAGCAGAGTCGGCTCTCCCAGCCAGCTCTAAGCAGGGCAGCACCTCCGTACTGCCTGTGACCACCTGGCTCTGCCTCCACTGCCCGAGTGCTTTGGCACAGTTGGTGCTGACAGACTGTGCCTCTTATTCACCATTACTATTTGTATCCTTTCAAAATGTTCTGCTGAGAGTTCAAAGACAAGGTACTAGCCTCAACACTCCCCAGATTTCCTACTGTGCAGAAAATTTCCTTTTCTTATCAAATCCACAGAGCTATTTGAGGATCTCAGTTTCTTATTTCAAAATTCTGTTAGAATAGCAGAAACACAGACTCTTTTAACTAAAATTCAATAGCTTTTTCTACGTCCACTTCTGAGTATTAAGACACCATTGCATTTCCATCAAAGCACATATAGAGCTCCATAATTCTTGTATTCAGAAGCAACGACAGTCACTAATTGTCCTTATCCTTCCAAACCACCCATGAGTTAAAAAATAGAAAGTTTTCTTTTTCTCAGACTTTGGAAATACAGCTCAGGACCTTTCATTTTCTGAAATACCCTCATACTTTTGACGATCAAGGCTTAAGCAAAATAATGTCCAGCACTGCTGCATTACATCTTGCTGCCTTGCAAAATTCATACTTTGCTTCAGCTTCCAAAAGTGCCAATGTATTGGAACAGGTGGACATCTGCTGCCAAGATGCACAAAGGACATTTAGGCAGGAAGAGACACCACCTACACCAGTCAAAAAAGGGGTACACCTGCTGAACATTCCTGTAAATTCATCTGGAAGTCCAGTCCCTGTAGAAGGGAATTTACACCATATACATTCATTTAATTGTAGGGATGCCAGAAATGAGAGGCTGTTGGTTCCCTCCGCATTAACGCTGGACAGAAGCAGACAGCATGCAGGATTTCCTCACCATTCCCTACCAATGCCCCAAGAGACATTTGCTACTAACCTGCTTATGGTGAGGTCATATCCTGGAAGAAAGTACCACATTTTTTTGTGTACTTGACCATTTTTGTCCTTGCCCTGAAGGAACTCTGTTCCTCCTTTGGCCTCTGCTATTTTTCTTGAAAGAGATGACAACCCTCTCTGCCTTTGCCTTGGTCCTGCTAGTCATCATCTTCTGTTAACTCTTTGCTGAAGCTCTTATACCCCATGGAAATACACACTTCCACAGTTGCTACTAAATGCAAAAAATCCCATAACGCACAGCAATTAGCAATGTCAGCTAGCTGGCACTTCTCTTTTGGCCTAATATGGCTGTGGATCAACCACAGTTGCAGTTCTAGGAAGAATTCTGAACAAGTTATTTCTTTTTAAATATCATTATTCCTAAGACTCTGTTGTGATATCAAATTAATTTGCAATTAATAAATGAGCCAGATTCTTGGTACCAGATGTGATCTTCCTGCCAATGGAAATAGGCTTGGGGGAGACATAAAAACGTTCTAAAATGCACTAACTCTCATCAACACATAATACAACCTATGTCAAAAGATTCAACAATTATCATTCTGGGTCTCTGTTAATGTACACAACTGTTAAGAACTAACTACTGCAGCTGCATTTTTCTTAAAAACACTAAAAACATTTCTCGGATTTAAAACACTGAGACTACACTGAATAATCTGTGTTGTTTCCCATGCACTCTTTCAACTTCCCTGCCCTTCTGCAGCCATATAAAAAATAACAGAAGATCACACTTGGATGAGGAAGACACACAACAATGATTAAATTTTCACCTCCAAAGCACAGACTAGTGTCAGCATCCTCTACCCCTACTCTACAGCACATGAATTAAAATCTACTATTTCTGTTCCTTTGAATCTTATATTTTAAGACTCTTTGAACCAGAGACTTTAAACATGGCATTCTTTTAAAGACCACAGTACACATCTGGTGGTATGAATTCATCATGCTTTCTTCTCACTTAGTACCCAGGCCAATCCATTTTATAAATTAGGCTTATGAGTTAAGCTGACTGATATCTCTCAGCCGACCTGTTCATTAGTTGAACATGATTTCAAATGAGCCAGAAACTGTCCATAATTTGCCCCAAACATGACAGTTAGGTTGAAATGAATGTGGCTTTTTAAAAGTAAAAATTTTTGCTATGTGGTTTCCAAACCAAAGTTTTGAAACTTGCCTTGAAGCTTGCTGAAGTTTAAGTAAATGAGAATTAAAATGAAACTCCGCGCAGAATATAAAATTGCTTGGTTTGGCCACACAAAATGCTTAACCAAACAATATTTTGGATAAAATGAATGGGTTGGGTGACTTAACTGACCACTAGTTTTGGTGGTCCAATGCATTTTAATACAGAAAATAAAAGTTCAATAGAAAATGAAACAGAATTGCTTAATACATTATTTCATTCTTCTATTTTACAAAGTGCAACTCCTGCTAGCATCTAGAGAATGATGAAGAATCTTTGGAAAAACACACAGGAAACACTTTCAAAATTGAATCATTCCAATATCAGAGTAATGAATAAACACGTTGGTGCCTTCAACCCTTGTGAAAAGATGTGAAAACAAACCAGTACAGCTTATAAGGGTTATTTATTTATCTGTACACAATGTATGTAGATAAATAATCTAGTAAATTGATTCAAGCATGGAAATGCTTTTCATAATCATAGACCTAAGTCTCAAAAATGGAGCCAGAACCTCACAGGAGAAAATCTAACTATAAAATATATAAAGCACAATTACTCGGCCATTCAATTGTATTTTATTTGTGTGGATAAGGTATGGAAAAATGAAAAGTCACTTGTAACAGACATTGCACAGTCATAGAAGAGCATTGAACCAAAAGGCATGTTGTGAAAAGAAGGTTTGCAACAGAGAAGTTCTTTTGTTTTGAGCATATGATCTTTATTTCAACTATTACATAACTTTAGAGAATAAGATTTCTGAGTTGAATTTTTCTCTTTCCTCCTACTACTATTCCAAGTTTTAATGTTCATACTTTAGTTCCCACACTCTTCACTGGACAGAGAATTATTTATGTACAATACTCTGAAAGGCACCTCAATCACCATGCCACCTTTATATTTATTTGTAGAATATCACTTGCACAAATTGGAGTGAGAGTGGGGAGTATACAGCGAACACAAGTCATCAAGAATAATAATTATAAAAGAGGAAAAATAAAGAGTCTGGTGTATGAAAAGTCTGGTGTTTCTTCATTACTCCTTAGTGCATTTATAATCAACCAATTTCCTTTCACATCTGTAAAGTAGGACTCACATATCCCCCCAAAGTTTGTTTGTAAGACATACGATTCCAAGCAGCCATGCTTAAAGGAATTTTCTGAACTATTTTATAATGTGGCAGGATAATTTCCCTGTGCAGACAGCCACTGGACACAGAAATTATTTCTTTGCCAGAACAATACTTCCTAGCTTTGATAATGATGATTTTGACCAGCTTCTAAGAAAAGCTGCCACCTGGTTATATCCATAATCAGTTCCTGTGCCAGGGATCTCTCCAAGTCACAGGGTTCACGGATGAAAACCTTGAGTGTCCTGCACAAAACTTCAAGAGATATCACTTCCCCCGCAGTAAGTATTACGCACATACAGCTTTGCAAAATTTTACCAGCCACCTTTGCCCACAGGAAAGTAATCTTACTCCTTTTGCAGACAAGGGGTCCATTTGCTTGGAAACCCTCCTGTTTCTGGGAACTGCCTGTGAATTCCATGCTGATGAGGCTTGATGGAAGTAGAGCTTTCCACCAGCAAATACTCATGGTCAAGACAGAAGCAGTGTCGCAGCAGCAGCAGGCAGCTCTTCATTCACAGGAGCATCTGAGTATCTCACTGGTTCTGTTTCAGCAGATCTGAAATCTTTATGCCATGTTCCTCTCTTCATTCTCCTTTCTTAGTGTTTAGGGAAGAAAGAAATGAAGAAAAAGAAAGCCCAGAGGAAGAACTTACACTAAGATATCACTTCTTTTGCTGCACCATACTACCAGTGTTATCATGGCACATGTCAACAAGACCGGGATCAAGATCAGCGTTATGAGAATTTCATCCGGTGGATCTTCCCAGTGAACCTTTTCTGAAGTACAGTTTGAAAAGAATTGTTTATGAATTCCAGTGATAAAGCCTTCTGCAAGGGGGTTTGGCCAAAAGCAACTTGCATTGTTGGCTTCACGTTCTGTGCACTGGGTAAAGTTGTCATAATACCTGGGAGTAGAAGAAAAATAAGAGAAGTTGAAATAGAATGTATATGCATATTACACTTTGAGAAAGCTACAGAGGGCACCATAAGAAATCTCTAAGAGTGTGTCTATCATGCAGATTTTCTGCTGAAGGACCTCCAATGGAAGCTGTGGCACAGCGAGGCAGAAGGAGAACTGACTCACATGTACTAATGCAACTGAGAGATTTCATGTGGAGTTCTGAGATCCCAGAGGGACAATAATCAAACCCTGACTGCAGCCAGGACGTCCTAATGCCACTTAAGTACAAAGATAACTCCCTCACTAGAGATATCTACAGATTCTTTAAAAAACATGCACACAAATGTGCCAAGAATAGGACATGTTGAACAAAGTACAGATATTTCATGCCTCAACTGCCACTAGACATGATGTTGTCGTGAAAATTACGATGTAGCACTAGGACTGAACCACAACATGCAGTGTTGTAAAAATTTCGGTTCTGTTGCACTCTGATGTAAGAAAATAATAGGAAAATAAACACACAGAAAGTTAGCTTTTGACTAAAAATTTCTCTTCTTTCCAACTCCAGCAAATGCCCAGCAGGGAATAAATAAAGACATAAATTTTAATTACATGTTTGCTTATGAAAGGCTGGGAATTCTTTGTAATACCAAGATGTGACTTTGATGCTGCATGTGCTAAAATTTACCTGTCCAGGAATAACTTATATTTATGAGAATTGGCTACCCCTTGGGAAAAAAAGGGCAAAAATAAGCCTAAATGAGTTTTGTGGTGTTATTATAGGCCAAAGAAATTCAGGAAGTGAATGGACATGGGGAAGGAGATCGGAAATTATGAACAGTGTCTGGTCGGTGCATGAATAGGGCAAGAAATAAGGAAGCTGAATTATTGTCTGCTGCATTTATTTTAGTCCTGCGTGACTCAATAAACTCATTTCAAAGGGGAAGTAAAAATAGAAAGGAGAGAGCAAAAACCCACATGACACCTCCAGGGACAGCATCCTTTTGCAGCATCTGAAGACCCTCCTCTCCCTTACAGTCCATATAAATATGGACTCCTGATAATTGATTTGTTCTGACATTAAGTTTTATAGGAGACTAATGTTGACTCAATGTTTTGCTGTAGACTAAAGGAGAAGAGACATTCAGCGTTTGGGCCAAGACTGAAGTCTACTGTCTACTGTATGTCTGTCAGAGGAAATGTCTGCCTGCCATGCTGCAACCACACAGGTTGGGAACACAGCCTGCTGAACATCTCAGGGCTGTGTTCACAGAAGAAGAAAAAGCATCTCAGAAAGAGCCTTCTGCAAGTTCCTTGCAGTTCTCATTCTCATGGAGTTTGAGCCAATATTGCTCCAATCATAAGCAAACACACTGGACAATCTAACGCTAAGCACCGGCGTGAAGATGCATATACACACAATGTACATGTATTTTAAGCAAAGTGACTAGAAAGGAAGCTTTTGTGACATCAGCAACCACAGGAAAACAACAGGAAATAAGCTAAAAATAAAATACAAATATCAGCTGCTTGCTATTTTAATAGTGTCATTTTAATGACCTGGTGGCATCCATTCTTTACATCCTTGGACTAAATTAGGAGCTGGAGATGTCTAGCTGAATGTGGGAGATGCAGTCCCAGAGGACCTGAACAGCAACAGGTCAGAAGGCAAGGCTACAAGGTTCAGCAGGCTACAATGCAGAGATGGAGGAGCATCCATCTGCCCAGACAGGTCAGTGCTCCAGCTGGCACAGACACTCCAGAATGCTGGACTCTGCTCCAGCCTGCTCTGGGCCATGCTCTCATGGGCACCTTTGTGCCATCAATGCCTGCTGTTACAGCCGCCTCAATAAGAAAATCAACAATAAATCCAGGTGATTTCAGCACAGAAGTACCCTAAGCTCAAAGATGTGTTGATGCAATTTTTTTTCCTCTGTGTTAAAAATCCTATAGAAAATTCAGTGTTCTACAAAGAATTCTGTAGATTTTTTTCTTAAATGTTAGATGGTGTAAACAAAAATACTTCCATTGATTTTTGATTGTAAATACAACATAGCTAGAAAAAGTTGGTTAAGTGTTGCCAAAAGGCCAGATAAAAATAACTTGGGAGATAAATTGTATTTGAAATACTGAATCCCTAAGGGCCAAAGTAGAATAAAATGTTATTGTAATAGTTGGAATACCTTACAATATATCCTTAAAACCTTCTCTCATGAATAAAAAAGGGGTGGAAAAAACCTACCTGCACTATAACTCTTAGTTCACACAACTGTGAGAGTGTAGATAAAGGAAAATCTCAGCTACTGGGAAATTGCATGTCTGCCAGTAAAGCTGAAATCACTTTAATATTTATGTAATTTTGTAATTTAGAGTTTATGCACTGCAACAGAAAGTTCATACAAAAAAAAAAAAAAAAGATCCTCTCTGCATAGCACTGTAGAACAGCTGCCGCAGAAGGAAGCACCTGCATCCTCATTACTACAGCATGGGTGTTTTTGTAGTTGATCAATGGGTTTGCAAGTAGAGATTTTTTAAGAGGGAGATGGAGGTTAATAGATATTTAATTTCAGTTCAACTCTCCTATGCCTAATCCTTTCACGTCTTACGTAATTCTCTGCATTCACATTGTAAAGGCTGGAATAGGAAACCTTTCCATTCTGTACAATAAAATGGCTATGACAAAAGATGTCCTGGCCTCTGGAGATACTTCAAGGAGAAGTGCATTAAAGTTCCACAACTTGTGAAAGGAAGGAACAAGAAATTATAGTTTCTACTTATTCCCCAAAGAAATAACTGGAGAGCACACTGGAGCTCAAGCTCCTCCACTTTTCAGATTATAAGAGGGTGTGGGAACATTCTTTGTGCTGAGACACGTTTTCATCTCTTTCAGGCTAGCTACAAGGGACCTAGGTAGTACTCAGGAAAGGGATATTCACAGGGAGCCAGATCACAAGCTTTGTGACAAATGAGCCAAAAAATTATATGAGTTTCAACTCAGCTAAGTAGTCCAATACAAAACCCCCAAAATCTAAGCACAGTCTCACATGAAGATGTGCTTTGCCCTGATATGCTCAGGAAAACTGTAGGTTCTGTTGAGGAACCAACTCCTTCGCCAAATTGCACATAATTGAAAATACTTTCAGAGAAATAATTCCTTTCAGAGCAATCTCTGGACTATAACACATTTGTCATGAAAGATAATTTTCAATATTCTAGAACAATACCTCATTTTCAGAGCACAAAAACTTTTTCTCCTGTTCTTAGGTTTTCACTAAACCAGATAATAACAACTGTGTCACTGAGGTTTTTTTGTTTAAACTGTGCAGTACTTTATTTTGTACTTTATCCATGAGAAAATATATTTTTACATGTTACCTGTAACTAAGAACCTGGACAGGAGGAAGTTATTATGAGGAATGGTAGTGGACGCATTTGCCTTAATGGGACAGTGTTTCATGGAGTGTCCACTGAAACTACTTAAATAGAGAGCTAGGTTTATTCCATGTAATCTATCTTAGGGTACACAGTTGCCTCTCACTCAAGGCACTTAGTCTAAGTGGGGCTTGACTCTCATCTGTAGTTTCCCTCATTTCCAGGGAGGAACGAGGTAAATTCTTGCTCTTTCTTCCTTAATATCCCTGCACAGGAAAACTGCAGAGATGAATGGTTTACAAAAACACAAGCCCCACAGTCCCCTCCCCCACATTTTTGTGAGACTAAGAAAACAAATAGATTGTTTAACTAAGACTTTTAATAAATAAGCATTTTCCAATGCAAAACTGTTATTTCAAAGAATCACAAACAATTATCAAAAAGCTGAATACAATATATATATTACATAAGACAAACATTTGAGGGCATTTTCTGGCTGCAGCCACTAGACCCACTGTCAGTTCCAATAGAAGAATCTTTCCACCTCTCCAGCATTTATGGACAGACCACCACAGAGACACTGAGCACATAAGCAGTCAGGAATGTTTTGCAGTTGCTTAATGAGGAGGGCCAAGGATTAAAAAGGAGAACACCACACTTCCACTACCCCATTTCAAATAACTTCATTTCATGCTTTCTGATATGATTATAGAAGGGTAGTACAAGATATATATGATGAATAATTTTTTGTTATTTTGAGTCCACTAAGTACTCAGAATACAGTGAAAAATCTCTCAGCCATAACTGAGTCTTGATGGAAACGAGGTAACAGACACACCAGGGACACTCACTCCTGGTACTCTACAATCCCAGACAGCAATGTAGAGGCACTGTTCTAGGACACTACAAGTCATGTGGTGTATTTTAATAAAGATGCTTTAAAACTATTTGCACTCTCCTAGATTATTCAGCCAAAAATTTCTTTATACACAGTCACATATTAAATTGAATTATCATCCTTGTAACCTCCACCCAGACTGGAATACAAAACTCTGAAATGTAAAAATATTAACAAGAAATATCATATGACGAGAAAGGCTTTTCTTGCAGCATTTCCAGATGAACGGGAGGCAGGAAGTAGCAAAAAACCTCACAAAAATAAAAAGTCTATTCTTATGTGAGATGCAGCCAGACTGTACAGAACTTCAGGGCATAGCAGCCTGGATGAACTTCAAATAAGGGTCCAAACCTTAAGATGATCATTTCCTGAGGTTTCACCACCATGCTAGAAGGACATATTTAATTTTATAGACAGTTAGGAGCCTGTAAATATGGTGAAATATTTCCAAGATTTTCTCAGTCAACATCTCTCCAAACAATTTGTGTCTGTCTCACCATTCCTTTAATCATATATCTTCTGCCAAGATGAGTATCTTCACAGTCACATTTCTACCTCCCTAACCAGATCAGATCTACTGTTGTGCAGTTCCAATACAGAATTCAGCCTCAAGAAAATGATGTGCTACAAAAACACAAGGAAGGAAATTAATGGGGGTGGGGAAAAACGGGTTTAATGAAAAAATTATAAAGTACTGTTTACTCTCACGCCACTAAATAATGGACATTGTAACAGATTTACTCACTTGGGTTGAAAATAATAAACAGATTCTGGTATTCTTTGAAGTAATTACAGATCTCCACCCTTAGTTTCACATCAACAGCTGTCTGGAAAATTCAAAATAAACCGAACTAAAACCCCAGAAATGCACAACTATTACTGAATTGTTGCAAACTCCCTAAAGATAAAGCCAGAAAATGTAAATATAAAGAGCAACTACAGATGTAAGCAGTTACTTTATACACCTAAAAGCCATTTCTAATGAGCAGCAGTGTCCTGGTTCAGGGCAAATTTGGGAGAGAACCCCCAAAGAGGCTCCTCTAGGAAAGCAGATTCAATCAGCCCCTCCCCCTGACCAGTACAGGAGAAAACACCTCCTTGGAGAAAAGTGGAAAAAATCTGTTTATTAAACAATAAAACCTAAACAGTATTAAAGAATAAAACCTCTTGCTGCTCCAAAAGAGATGACAAACTCAGAAAGTCCCCTCCCTGGGTTGCAGCTCAGCTCACTCAGTCTCTGATCAGTGCTGGAAATGCCACATGCCAGACCCGGCCCAGTGGGCCACAGGTGTGAGTTGCTGGTGCTCCTCTGGGTGTTCAGTCCATGTTGTAATCACAGAGCAGGTTTAAACAGGTCCAAAGAAAAAGAAAAACCACAGTCCAGGGAACTTCTTTGCCTCAGATAGCTAAATTAAGTAAAGCAAAGGAGAGCTCTGTCCCGCTGTCTGTCCATCCACAGACAACACAGTCCAGGAGCAGGAATGTGGAGGAGTGAGAGCAGTGTCTGAAAACAAATTGCGCACTTCTTCTCTTCCCCCTGCACCCTCTGGAACAAGTCTTAAAGGTGCAAAACTTATTATTCGTTATAAACAGAACAAGACGATTGAGGATGAAAGCATCATATAGTCAACGTAGGACAAGCAGAAACTATATTAAGCAAATGTAGAACAAGGAGGTAAATTAGGCCTGACATACTGTACTGCATTATTCAGGTCAAATATTTAGTAGCACCAGAATTTTACCAAGCCAAAAACCTCAACTGGAAAGCAGGCTTTACTTTCCACCACTCCTGACTAGATTTTAGTGATTACTTAATTGTACACTCAGCCCATTTTTGGAGAACACCCAGTAAGAGGAGAAGTAGTCTCTGAAGTCATTACTTTATCATGTCTTTAGAAGCCAATCCCATAACTCCCTTGAGTTAGACAAAAATCAAAAGAGTACGTGAAGGCAAATCCTAGTCCCACAATCACTGAAGCATACATATCCAACTTCTTATAAGCACAGTGTCTCCTAAGTAGCCATCACTGATGATATGTGGAAGATGTCCTTAATAGCATGAATATAATCATTACATATCTACTCCTTACAGTCAAACACATCAGGCTTGTGATTCTGTCGGGGAAACGCAAATTTTAAAACCTCTTATTTATGGATCAAGTTTCAAAGTTTTCGTTAAGTTGGTCAACTAGTAAACGCCTTCATTATTTTTTTGGGCTTCTCACCAAAGGAGACAGCATGTTTCTGGGGGCAAGCACTGTTTTTGTGTACATTAATATTTGAAATTTTACAGTTAAAATTTTAAACCTTGTACTAGAACATGTGAATGGAAGCAGGAAGCATTCCAAAATTTAGATCCAAATTATCAGACCATCTTCTGATCCCCAGTAAACACTTCTCAGTGCTGAAAATGGCAGATGCACAGTCTCTGCTGCCTCATCTGCTTTCTCTCTATTATAGTAATTTTTTTCTCTATTTAATTCAAATTACTTCAAAATGACAGGGCAAAGGCAATACCTGACTAAGCTCGGGATTTTTTTCTTTCCTATCAGCTATGCATCTCCCCTCAAGTGTCATTAGGAAAACCATTGCCATTTTCTGGCACATATCCTCTTTCAAAGGCCAAGCATGACAGAGTTGAGAGCCCTGAAAAGCCAGTAACACAATTTGAAGGCACATTCCATATTGTACAGGTACAATAGTAGGAATGTCATGTACAATTTCAAATCAAACTTCTGCATACTTCAAAACTATGTTGCCTTTACAGTCGGTCAAAGACTGGTATAATTGTAGGGCATGATGCACAATACAGCTTCTTTGATGCTTCCCCTGCCAAGGAAGGGAGCCCAGGACAACCAGTGCTTTGGAGAGAGGAGTCCCATACCTGTTGTGCCTAGCAAAAAAAAAAAGCCTCATTAACAAAAAGCAAGCTACTAGAGAATTACACTCAAATCTGCCACTGTAGTGATGGAGAGACATGCTATCCTTGTATCTATCTTGCTCAACTCCTTCCCAAAAGCATTTCCACCTGAGTCACCACAGATTGGCACAATCCTCACTCCACTCAGCGTGAATGCGAGTGCTCCCGGTGCAAGCAGGTGTTTGGGTCAGCCACTGACACAGCCACCTCCTGAGGTGCTTCTGCTTTCTCCCAAATACATCAGTCACTTTGTTCATTCACCTTGGAAAGTTTGCTGCAATTAACAGCTTATTTGTCTCCACTCTTCTCAGAATGTTCCAACTGCATGATAAAACCATCATTCCAGCACTGCTTCCAAAATTAAATGCTCATCCAGCTTCAATCGCATCATCCAACACCTGGGGAGGAGCCAGAGTCAGGAGGGAAGTTGCTAGCCCAGAACCACTCTGAGCTCATGCCACATTTCAGGAGCTCAAGGCTTTTCTTTCCATCTAGATGAACCAAGCTGACAGGTGAGCAATGTGGCTTGAATTCAGACTTGTGCTCCCCAGGTGAGCATCCAGACAGCCACTCAAAACAAGCCACCATGAAGATAAAAATTTTTCTGACCAACAGACAAAAACTCACAAAGAAAGAAATAACAGAAGGGCCTTTCTTTTTCATTCCAGCTTACATCTACAAACAACTGCTTCATATTCCATTTTTATGAGGATATTAAAAAGTATTAAAGTGTCACCTGCTGAGTGGAAGCTGTTATTAGATTCCACTTAGTCCAAAGTAGCACAAGCCTTTTATAATACCACAGCACTATTTTTTCAAGTGGAAAGAGGGGAGAGAAGTATCTGCTAATATGCAGCTGTGAAACAGAAATTGTCAGTCAATCAGGCTTAGATTTTGAGGAACACCCACTATAGGATCTCCACAGATGAAAATTTTCTTTTTAATTAAAAAAAAAAATCAACACATAATCTGTTACTAAGTTGAACTTTTCATCATCATTTCCATAGCCCGCCTCACATAATTTTTATGAGCATGTAAAGAATGTACACTTCTTCTGATTATTTATGGAAGATAGGTTTTATATAAACTTTTAAAAATTCCTGTAATTAAAAAAGCCACTTGCTTTGGGGGGAGAGTGGCTGTTGTGTTCCGCTCCAAGCAGAGCACAAATAATGGGAGTTAAAAATCGGTCCACTAATTACAGATCTTAAGCTTCAGATTATGTCAGCTACTGGACTAGTTAAAGAATAAATCTTTTCTGCAGTCTTGCATAATAAATGAATTATGTGAAATCACAATCTAGGCATGGACAGCTCACAAACGAGACCAAAACTGATGTAAAAGTAACCATAAAATCAGAGGAATGGTAAGAACATTAGAAATTTATTTAAAATTAAGTATAAAGACTGTTAGGGAAGAAGCCTAATATAGAAAGTTCTGCTTATCTACTATTCAAATACATCATTATGATTTAGCATGACTTTGACAGCACAGCATGTTCACCATTGAATGTGGGTTTTTTCCTTTCTTATGTCCTCCCATCTTACTTGTGGTGGAAAAGACATTCCTCTCCTCATGTAACTACTTCTTGCGCCTTGCGGCTTCCCAAGACTGTTCCAACATCTCACACACACAACAGAAGCAAATGGTGGACCCAAAGGGCCTTACTTCTTATCCACAACTGGGTATGAAAGATTTGAGTGTTGCAACACGCCCTGGAGTTGCTTAAGGGAAAGCCAGCAGCCTCCTAAGCAGCTGCAAAATACATTATGTCAGAGGATTCTGGATAATGTTCACCCTGACTGTTGGTAGATTAGAAGCAGAGGGACCCAGCATCTTGAGACTGTCACCTGGGAAAGGCAGCAGTTTCGTAGCTCCTGGATCTGCTAAGTCTATTTAACTTCATCTTGGGCCCAGCTAAACTCTACCTCAGTTTGAGGAAGAACAATGTAACATGGCACACATCACCAGGGAAATGTGACAAACCCTTGAGGTAAGAAGGCTCTTATAGGGTCGGAAAATATTTAAGCACTGTGAGTAACCAAGTAGTAGGGTACTTTCTGAGGCTTTATCCAATTCTTCTTTGGCTGATGAAAACAATGACTTATTTTCATAGTGATGGTTAAAAACCAATCTGTTTCCCTGCACAGAAACAGCCAACACCAGAAAGAACTGTACATTTTTGCACCTACTTTTTGTAAGTAGTAATACTAATACCTTATCCCTGCATACTATGAATCAGCCTAGACATGTATCAGATATACTCCCCAGTAACAGGAAGCAAAAATCCATTATAGATTACAGGGCAACATGGTAAGTTATACATAATACAGAACCAACTTAAGATCATTATGCTTCTTAAGCCCCCTTCCTGCAGATAAAAATTGGACTCAGGACCTCACTGATAACTCCCAGTCCCACAGGCAGACATAGAACCCACTTCTAGATGCCAGAACTCTCATTTGAATATTTATATGTTTATTTTATAATGACACCTTAATATGAAATGTAGCAGTGAAATGTATGAAAGATATCTTATCTCTGAGAGAAATGCAAAACATCAATTTTTTGAGAGCTGTGCTCATAGTTGTTCATCAATGCACTATTGCCTTGACAGCCTTTGATTTCCACTCCTTCTATATTCAGCACTTATCTTAGAGAAAATTTTTAATTTTACAAAGCTGCCATGTCTCTATTATTTTTATAAGCACTACAGGCATCTCATACATTGTCTTCAAGTTTGTCAATGCAGCCAGCAACATATGTCTGCCTTTTGCAAATTACACTACAGGCTGAAGAAAGTGACTTATCTTCTTAAGAGTGCAGAAGACTGCACTTCATGTCTTGAAACTACTTTCCAATACATAATTACTACTATTCTGTAAAGATAAATAGAAATGCCAGAGCGCTGGCAATTAACCATGTAAAATATATTTTTTAAAATATTGTTACATAAAAAACTTCTGTAATTGAAACAAGACTCTGAATACAAAACACAGTAGTATTAATTCATACCTATTGTGTTGTCAACAGTTAACCACATGACTAATACCACATGTAGCCTGGAACAAGAAAATCTATTTTTCTGTCTCTTTGTCTCTGCTGAGTTAATCTCCATTATTGTATTTTCATGGTTGATGCATTTAGAAAACAAGAATGCAGAAATTGTTTTGCAAACCAGAAGTAGCAGAAAAGTTTGCATTAACTTTTCCTTTTCATAATATATTTATATATTCATTTTAACTGCCTCTAAAAATATACTGTCCAGTATATTTTCCCTAAAAATATGCTGTGCAGTATTTTGTATTATGCATTGCATAATACAAAATACTTAGTCTATTAAGTTATACCATACTATTCTACCACCAAGCAATTTTACACAGAAATCTTATGTAATGGATTTTATTAAATACAGCCCTTAATAATAAGCTCCATGAAGACTGGTTTTGATTACTGATCAAAATAAAATTCACAATAAAATTACTGATCACAATAAAATTCAAAAGGTCATGAAAGGTATTGAAAGGCATATCAGCTGACAGTCCGGAGATTTAACAGCAGAACTGCTTTCTAACATCACCTCTAAGTTACTTACATTATTTTTTCCAAGTGACTTAGAATTATAATATTCTTATATCTTGAACTATTTCTCAGTTGACTCGGAAATATCAGCACTGACATACTGATGCCAACTTGTGAGTGTAAGCTACCACCATTAGTCCAATGCATCTGCTGAAGTACGCATCAATTTGACCCACAGCATCCTTGCTAAAATATTGTTACTGGGGTCTTCAGGTGACATTGACTTCAATGTTGAAAATTCTTTCAGAACTTCAAGAAAATATTGATATTTATATCACTGACCTCTTAGAAAATGCTAGCTTTCACTCCCTTGTTGAAAAGAAAATACTCAGGACAAATAAATGTAACAGGTGTTAAAACTTGCTGAAAAAAAGCTCTTGAAAAACTGAAATCTGACATTAAAAATTGAAAAGTTTTCAGCTCTTGATAATGCTTCCTACTTAGCAGCAGGCTCAGAAGATCCTTCTCTTTTTTCATACCAACAGAACTTTCACAAAGATTTGCAAAATTATTGATAAATTGAAGAACAGAAATATTTGAGCCCTTAAAAACCTTGAAAATATGGATAATGGGCTGAAAAAGCACGTTATTCTGGCATGATACAGTCATTATATGTTTTTTAATGGAAGACCCATTGTATCCCATGATTTAATAAAGAAAGAACAGTTATCCCTGATGAATAAGAAATGCCAGTTGTTTCCTCCCCTCCCCATTCCACTCCACTGGTATCCTTGAATGGTGGCTTTTGTAGACTATGATTACAACATGTATTGTGGTATAAATAACAGTTATATAGTTTTACTTCACCAAATCTGAGTTCTTGGTAGTGAGTGTATTTAATTCAGCAGCCTCCCAAAATATTGGCAAATTTCTCTTTATCCTCTACAATAAACCCCTTTACTGGTTTCAAGTGAGCTCTGCAAAGCAAGGTTTTGTTTGCAAAAAGCAAGATTTTTCAGTGTCTAAAATGAAAACCCAAGAAATCTGTCCGGTTTTCGGCTGTTTGGAGGGCCTGGAAAGGCCCGGAGTGGCCTTGGGGCAGCCCGCGTATCAAAGGACGAGAAGAGGCTTCAGTTCTTCTTTCGGTCTTTATGTTTATTAAATGTTTATCTAAAAGATTTTCTTTCGGCCCGACAGAGGTCTGCTCAGCAGCCAGCCATGAGCACACTGTCCTGCCCTCCGGACAGTCACCTATCTTTATACCCAAAGTTGCGTGTACAATATTTATCATTTTTCCCCAATACCTTTCACCCTTATTGACCAGTGCACTTTTAGTAATGACCAATCCCAAAGTGCCACCATCACCACAGAAGATGGAGGAGAAGAAGAAGAAGAAGAAGGACAGGACACACCCCAATTCCTCCATCTTACTTCTCTAAACCCCCCTGTACAGAAATCCTAAACCCTGTATCTCACCCTCTAATTAACTAATCCCTTCACCATTCACCCCGGTGAAATCCTCCTATCCTCATACAGGTGTCGTCTCCTGTGTAGGATCGAAGTCCAGCCACCAGACACTTTTGGCAACATTCCAGGACTCCCGAGCCCCCCAAGGGTGGTCTCGGTGGCTCGGCACCTCAGTCCTGAGGTGCTGAGATCCCACAGAAATCTAATCAGGTAAAAGCTGGTAAGGCTTTGCTAGTTTGTAGCATAGCTAGGTCTATAACGTGCTGCAGAACAAAATCATGGCTTGGAATTTGTAAGCAAAGTGGTCTGCAGGTCATCACAGAATTTAGAAATGTCACTCTTCCTAATATAGCATTAAAATTCGGAAGTCAGAGTAATTCACTAAAACATTCAACATTCATTAATGTTTTTCACCACCCTTCTGCATCATGTAAGACAGCCACAGAAAACACAGTGTTAGAAAAGCATTGCTGTAATTCTCCACTAAAGAGAGAAAAAGTATTAGAAATGAGTATTCAAAGCCCTTCCAATACCTTACCTGGAATTATCAAATACAGACTTTATTTTCAAAGCCATGTATTACATAAAATGACTGTGCCTCTCCTTTATAGCAAAGGTGAAAACTACAATGCACTAAAGAACCATATTTCAGTCTCTGCATCTATCAGGATAAAAGCAGTTATATGGGAATGATGTATTCCTGTCTCATGTCGAGCCCTGATGTCTGAATTCAAAACTAACCACTTTATTTCTATTCATCAGGACATATTCTTATCTATACAATATAAAATAAAGCAAATACATTTCACATGAAAGTATGATCTGAAATTGAGGTCCTATGGAAGATACTCTTTTATACCCCCATTAAGGGACCCACCGTGCCTTTGCATTAACCTCACAGCAACTAGGATGGCTGATCCCAAAACAGCACATGTTTGTACACATTCTCAGCACAGCCCTGGACCTGAGATTTTATAAAGTTTAGGTTTCTTTCATTCCCAACGTTTTAAACAATAGATGGCAAGCATTATTATTTCTGCAATGAAAAATTGCTATTGTCAGCTACCAGCAGGATGGCAACACAAGTGCTCAAACACGATGTTCTTCTCCATTGTTTTACTTCCTCACACCTAACTGATTTATTAGCTGCTTTGCTTTTGTTTTGAAAAGAAAGGCATGAGTCACAGAAGAAAAATAATATGTTCTTGGTATAACAATTACCAGCCTGGTTTAGCCATTGCTGCCATGAGTTTTAGATGGCTTTTTTAGTACAAAACTACTGTAAGTTTTGATAGGTAAAGAGGTGAAAGAAACAGAGGTAAAAAATATTAAATATCAGTATCATCTTCATTTCACCGAGAGCTTAAAAAAAGCAGCAACTGTATCTATATGAGAATCTCAAAGGAAGACAATCCTACCAAAGAAGACCAAATGCTGGCATCTACCACACCAGTCCTTTTCCTACACCCAACTGAACACTAAATGCTAAATCAGCTACACTGACATGAGGCCACACAAAGTGCAGGTTTACTCAACCTTCCATCACAGAGGCATTGAGATGACAAATAGTATTTTCTTCTACAAAATTTGGACTAAAAAATCTGGGAAGATTTGCAGCTGGCTAAATAATGGATTTTGGTCCCCCTTCTCAGTTAGATATTCAAGGGAAAAGAAGACATTACTCTTCAGATACATACAGAACTTGAGGCAACAAAACTGCAGAAAATTATCCAGACACCAGGCAATACAATGCCCTTTTGTTGTGCAAGCACATTTGTTATTTGCAGCATTTTCATCATGACTTTGCTCAAGGTATACCATAACCAATGTACTTGTCTGTCTACAGGCATATAAATCCCAACACAAATACAGAGTACCCCCTCCTAACATGACACAAATGAGGAAGTGGGACTTCCTTTAATCAGTACTGTTCTGGATCTAAAATTATATGTGCTGGTCACTCAAACATCCAGTTTCCAGCAGCCCCAGGTTGCCTTTCATGTGAGAAAATCACATGCAAAAATCCAGATTCAAGACTTTTCTGATAATATTTAAAAGAATGAACCAAAGGTGCTGGCTTTCTAATTGTGAGACCAATACCATGGGAACATACTAGTTCACACGAATCACTGGCTCACTTCAGCTGCAAAACAAACCCAGTGGTTTGTCTGAGATTTTCACTAGGGATTTGTACTGAGATTGATATAAAGGAATATGCCAAGCCTACCTGGAAGGAAACAGAAGAGGTATATACCCAGGAAATGAGAAGGCTGAGGTACTCTAATGACCCTTTTGCCTTGGTCTTCCCTGGCAAAAGCTCCAGTCACTTGCAGAAGGCAAGGCAGGAATTTGGAGAATGAAGAACTACCCACAGTAGGAGAAGATCAGGTTCAAAAATATGTAAGGAACCAAAAGGTCCACAGTACTTGACGAGAGGCATTTGAAGGTCCTGAATGAACTGGCAGAGGAAGCAGCTAAGTCATTATCCATCACATTAGAGAATCACTGCAGTTCGGTGAAGTTCCAATTGGAAAAGAGGAAACAAACCTCATTTTTAAAAAGGAAAATTAAAAGGAGCACCTCTTCCCTGAAGACAGGCTAAGATATTTAGGGCTGTTAAGCCTGTAGAAGAGGCTTTGTGAAGCCCTTACAGCACCTTGCAGTACCTGAAGGGGACTAAAGAGAGGCAAGAGAGACAGTAGTGACAGAACAAGGGCAAAAGCTTTAAACAGAAAGAGAGTAAGTTTGGATTAGATATTAGAAAGAGATTTGTTATTGTCTAAAACAGCTTGCCCAGAAAAGCTGTGGATGCTTGTCCCCAATCGTCTTGTTCTGTTTATGCTGAATAATAAGTTTTGCACCTTTAAGACTGGTTCTGAGAGTGAAGGGGGGAGAGAAGAAGCATGCAGTTTGTTTTCAGACACTGCTCTCACTCCTCCACATTCCTGCTCCTGGACTGTGTTGTCTGTGGATGGACAGACAGTGGGACAGAGCTCTCCTTTGCTTTTACTTAGTTTAGCTATCTGAGGCAAAGAAGTTCCATGGACTGTGAGGGTTTTTTCTGTTTATTCCCTTTTCTTTGGACCTGTTTAAACCTGCTCTGTGATTACAACATGGACTGAACACCCAGAGGAGCACCAGCAACTCACACCTGTGGCCCACTGGGCCGGGTCTGGCATGTGGCATTTCCAGCACTGATCAGAGACTGAGTGAGCTGAGCTGCAACCCAGGGAGGGGACTTTCTGAGTTTGTCATCTCTTTTGAAGTAGCAAGGGGTTTTATTGTTTAATACTGTTTAGGTTTTATTGTTTAATAAACAGGTTTTTCCCACTTTTCTCTAAGGAGGTGTTTTCTCCTGGACTGGTTAGGGGTGAGGGGCAAATTGAATCTGCTTTCCTAGAGGAGCCTCTCTGGGGGTTCTCTCCAAAATTTGCCCTGAACCAGGACAATACCCCATCTCTAGAAGTGTTCAGGGACAGGCTGGATGAGGCATTGAGCAATCTGGTGTAGTGGAAGATGTCCCTGTCCACAGCTTGGAACCAAATGATCTTTAAGGTCCCTTCCAACCCAAACCGTTCAGCAATTCTGTGGTTTTCACAGTACATTCCTCTTCTGTAGAAGTTTTGTCATTAGCAGCTGGAGGCAATTGCTGATTGGTGTCTAGATTAGGCTTCGTGCAGCAGTCAGTAGGGAAGATGAAAAAACTTAGATAACCAACCAAGAAAATTACTGAGTTTGGAGGGTTCTTACATACACAGCAGAGGTTCTTAGCTCTGAGCTTTAGGAAGTGTGGGCCTGTCATTTCATTTTGGGCTGCACATGTTTCTCACAGAGTTTGCCTTCCCATTGATCTTAATGTGATCTGGCTTTCTTTCAAGTAATATTTTACTAAGTTTCTTTGAAAACTAGGCACTTTTACAGCTAGCTTAGTTGGGCCAAATTTTAACAGGCCAAACTCTCCCTGACTTAAAAATTGGGCAACAGAATTAGTTTTCCAAATTACATCAAATGTAGTAATACAGATTTTTTTTCCTTAATTCTTTTTACAAATCCTTGGCGTCTGTATAGAACATGGGTGGACTCCCTCATCATCTTCAATGGGACTGAAACTGTTTATAGAATTAACATTTCATGTGAAGTGTTGTGGGAAAACTATACTAAGGCTATACAGAAAAAAGAATAGTTATTTACAGTAGGCACAGACCTTGGACCATGCAGTAAAACAGAGAATTTCATCATGTACACACATACCTGCAACAAATCTGCTTCAGATGTACAGTTAAAGAAAAAAATTGCCCTCTTCTATTCTGCTATGAACTGAAATTTAAAACATCAGAAAAATGAGACTTTTAACAGCTTCCAAAGCAATGTCACAAAACCACTGTCTCACAGCAAATCAGGGACTTCTAGAGCTGTGAAAAGAAATGCAGAGATTGGAGGAAGAAGTTTGTTACAATCCATTCTTTTTCTCAAACATAACATCCAGATCTGACCTGTGTTACGTGCACTACTTTGATAGAACTCTCCTCCAAAACACAAGTTGCTATTTCACCCTTGGACTCTAAACCCAATGGCTGGTAAACACAGAATGACTGACTGGGAGCTCCCAAAGCAGCAGGCATGCAACCCTAGAAACCTGTGGGATGAGTGCTGCAGTAACAGTATTGGCTTGAAATAAGAGAATGCCTCACTTGTAACAGATAACGCAATCTGTTTATAGATGTAATGGATCAATAGTAATCTTTTAAATGAAGAGTTGATGCCTTTCCATAGTATAGTCACTCTCACAGGGCTTAGAATACTGATTATTGGGCAGATTGTGTGGCCTGTATTATGCAACAGTGCAGACATGGCCACAGCCATCTCTCTGGCCTCAAAATTACTGAGATGCTGGTAACTACACTCAGAAGTATTTGGAAAATGGTGATGCAGAAGAGAGAAAACTGGTACGTGGGAGCAGGCCAAAAGCTTAACAAGCCACTGAAAATCTTCTTTAGTACATTTTGGTCTCACATTTCCATAGGGATTAGGCCTAGGAGACACATACAGATTTGTTTAGAGACTGTTTGTTCTAGGTAAATTGTTTCCAGGATCCAGTCAGAAGCATTTGAAAAACTGTTTCATAAGTTAAGAATAGAAAGTAATCTAGGCAATTACAATAAGGAACATTTTTTCAGGTTCATGTAAAACAGCTCTGGGCACTTCTATCTTCATCTGGCCACTTGCTTCAGGAATTAGTCATACCTGGCCTCTCAACTGTAGTCCTACACCAGGATTTATCACAGCACATAAAAAAAAGTATGACTGTTAATAATGAATTTTGGCATGTGGACAGTAGTTGATTTTACATATTCAGCTGTAATTGCTAAATATTAAGAAGACAATGAGGAAATACAACACATACTTATTATATATAATGCAGCACTATTAACATAGGTGTTACTATAAGTAGGCATAATAGAAATACTACACATGAAAAATAAAAACCTTCCTGCAATTTCCAGTCTTCTGGCAAATGAAAAGTATATTTGCTTTTGTTAATTCCTCATACAGCTTTCACCCACACTTTAGTCTCTGCTTATTCACCTTCCATGTACCATAATTTTGAGTCTTTTAAACAACCTTGTTGTATTTTCATCTTCAGAGCTCTCTCTCAATAATCTAAAGGCCTCAGCAAAATTGCAACTAGGCAAACTCCTTCTCTTCTGTCAATGAACACTGGCTATGTATTGAAGGTTTTACCTTTTTTGTAAGCTGTTTGTGGTTAGCCTTCATATTCTGATGTCCAAGCTAGAACCACTAAAATCCACCACATCTAAATTACTTAAAATATGTTAAAATCTCACTGTAATCCCTCATCATATTTAAGCTTTCAAGTACTTTTGGACAATTTTACCCAGAGTACTTGTATCCTAACTAACTGTGAATTCTCACAGAATTATGCAAAAATTAAAAGGGAAACTTTCATCTAACAGTGCTTCTGTAAAACTTTACCTGAGAATTTACTGCCTATATGTGATCATCTCACATTTCCAGCAAGATCAATATCAGCTGTGGAGGCTAAAACTCTCATATTGGTTTGCAGTATCAGCTGCCACAGAAGCCTCGTCTGTTCAAAATCAGTGAAAAGGCTGCTTTTTAAAGAACACAGGTCTGTTAAGAATGTCAGAGATGTCAGAAAAACTTACAGGTTAATTAGGTTACAGTAAATTGGGGTCACTGCAAATTCTCTCACAAATGTTTAGCCAAATGGTGAAGCACTACAGATAATTGCTATTTACAATCCCATAACCAAAGGACAGCCAGTGACACTGAAGAGCTAAAACTCCTCCACAAAACAAGGAATTTAGAAAATTAGCAGATTTCCATTAACTGTTACATTTTAATATAAGTTACAAAGATTTATTTCAAAGTGAAAAGTGCCATGTAGAAATTACTGCATGAAGAAACAGTTTCTTTTACATAAAACTCACTTTTTTAACCCACTATCTGATCCAGATTGATTGTTACTGCTGGAGGCTAGATGTAAAATCAGCACAAACTAATATTATCACGTTTAAATATATATCTATCCATGAGCACTTAAAATTCAGATAAGTTTTTTATTAATTTGTCAGATTACTCCAAAGAAAGAAGTCCTTCTGTCCCATCTCTCAGGGTTCTTTCAGTGAGCTGGAATAAATTAACCTCTATGTGTCCCTGCTCACAGCAGAGGTGTTGGAACAAGAGGATCTTTACAGTCACTTCAAACCCAGGCCATTCTGTGATTATATATGCTTCTTATAGAATGTATGACACCAAATAACAATGTCTATTCTCAAAAGAGTAAATATCTTAAAGGTAGATGCGCATTTCCTGCCTCTTCAGTGCAATGAACCCTTATGATAAATTAGTAATCAGACTTCTAATGCTTGATTAACGCTTGATTCAAGAGATAAATTTGACAACAAATTCCTCCTGCTACTCTCTTCTAAAGAAGAACTTGAAACATCTAAAAAAAGGTTTTTCAGACAATATATATTATGTTAAAAATGTAAAATATTTTTCTTCTTTACGAGCCTTGAATTCTTCTGGTACTGCTTTTGAGGAAAAATGAGCAAAGCCTCAGACTGACCAACTTCTTCAGAAAAATTGTCTTGAACAGGGAATGAAAACGACACCAAACAGTGAGCACAAGTGGAAAGGATAAAATCAAGGTGGATTCTTAACTCTAATTAAAAGTCAGGAAAACTCAGAGACTTCAATCACCTCCAAACCTTGAAAAATTCTTGCACATAATATGTAAAATCTTGAATTAATTTTAGCAGAAGTCTCTCCAAAAGCTGCCTGTTTTTTTCACCTGCATTAATAGAGGTAATATACAGTCTAGTATATTGGATAATAATACAGTCTAGTATTTTGGATCCTATAGGTACTTTTCACTGCTGCAAGTAATCCCATTAGCTGAGGTCACTTATTGATTCAAGTAATATTTCATAGAAGAAATCTTGTTTTTCTAAAACAATTATAATGAAGATAAAATGGAGCAAAATTATAAATAAAAAAAAATATAAATAAATAAAACATCTAGTATATATAAATAAATAAAACATCTAGTATACACACACTTCTCTGTCAGATTTGACTGCAATTTCTGCAAGCTGGTTTAAAACAGCTAACCTTCTTTTACTCTTCCCCACAGCTGGAGAGAGCTGCATAAGCGCATCTTTCACTCCAGTACCTTAAGATTTAAGAATCTACCTTTCAACAGATTGCAAGATTTTAAAGTCATCAAGGTGTGTGAATAAATGTTCTAAGAAGGAATAGCATCTAAATTGATAATATGTCAGATTATGAAACATTATTAACAGGTGGGGCATTTCAACACAGGTGATGGTGCTAAGGGAGTCATGGGGAACTGATGCAACACAGCACTGCAGTCCAACACTTCATTATCTGTCCAGTCTGTTGGTGATCAGCGAGTTAAAGTCTGCATCACATGACACGACACTAAACAGGACACAAGACCAATGATCCTACCAGGACACATCTGGGGCTCAATGACACTGTAACAGGTGTGGTGACAGCTGGCTTGAGGCTACTCTGCCTCCACAGCAGACTCCAGAAACAACACCAGCACAGCTTTAAATGCAGGAAGTGTTCTGCTTCAGGCTGGCTCATACCATACCAGGTCTAGTTCACTTGAGGCTTGTTTTCTGAAGTGCTGAACACCTGCAGCTTCTTCTAATTTCAGTTGGTGTGGAGGGTACTCAGCACTTCCGATAACCAGGCATTATGCATGAGCGGACATGGTCTTAAGAAGCAGATGTTCCACAAAGCCAAAAATGCCACCAATTTCACAAACCCTGTGAGCTTTATCCAGATCCAAATTTGAAGTGTGCAGCTTTATAGAGAGATGTTTAAATACTTCCCATAACTTTGGAACAGGAAAAAGAGATTAGAGAATAATAATGCCACCCTCACGACTGTCAGTCTTGCAGTATTTTAGACATCCAAAAGGAATGGGTGGTGTTCGCTTTCTCCATGCTAGCTGGCAGGCAAAGAAGTATATGACAGCAGGTTCAATAGGACAAATCACTTTAAATTTGGGTAATTGCACATGAGGTGAATTACTGAAAGAATGTCATCTTACTGAAGAAAAGGAAATGAGAAGAGGGAACTGCATTCCTGTCAAGAGAACAGCATGATTCTAAAAACATTATTGCTTTAGTGGTTTCACAGAAGAGATTAGTTACAGAACATTTGCTTAAAAGGCACAGAAATATAGATTAAATGTAAACACAACTGTCTGAAGTAATGCAATAGCAGCTAGTATTAAATAGCCCATTGGTTAGTTTTCATTAAAGTAGACTATTTTGCACACTGTTTGAGTTAAGAGCCAGGTGTCTCTGTATGCACATGGCCTCACTGCAGGGCTTAAGAGTGGCAGCTTAGCCCTCTGCAAGGGGCAACAAAATACAGAAGGTTTTCTATATTCTGGAACATAAATATTTTATATGCATTAGGGGAGAAATATTAAAACCAAAACTAACTCTTACATGATAAATTCTGTAAGGTTGCACCACTTTTTTGAGTCCACTCTCTTCATCATCTCTTCAAAGGATTTTCCACAGGCAGGCAACTTTTCCAACATGAGAGATTCATTGCAGAGCTCACTCTGTTGACGTGCACCTAGGAAACATCAGATGCACCTTTAATCACAAACACTGAAATAGAAGCACAAGCACATCACTCAAATTTGTTCACACAGTCCAATATGCCACTTACATTCTCATAGGCTTAACATTTAATTTTCTAAGCACTTTTAGAAAATAAACAAAACATGTATTTACATAAATATGTTAAAAACATAACTTTGTATAAAAAATTAAAGGTTATCATATATAGTACTGCCTTTTAAATCTAGCATAGAGGAACCTACCTAATCACTTTTCTAATCTTACTTAGCTACTACTCATATTAACTCATTACCATCCATTTGCATTTTTAGTTAAAAGCTAACTGGATCTCCCAATCCCCCATTTCAGTGTAAAAAGCACTTTTCAAGCTTACACACATGCATCACATTCAACTACCTATATTACGGTGAAATTACTTTAACATTGGAAATACTTGTATGTCTTACCAGCTAAAGGGTGTGAATTTCCACAATCAAAGCTTTTTCTTTAGTATAGCCACTAAAGGAATTATCCAGAGATCAAGTCCTGTGAGGAGCAGCTGGGGGACCCTGGGATTGTTAAGTGTGGAGAAAAGGAGGCTCAGGGGAGACGTGATTGCTCTCTACAACTTCCTGAAAGGAGGCTGTAGCCAGGCAGGGTTTGGTCTCTTCTCCCAAGTAACAAGCACTAGATCAACTCAAAGTGCCAATGGAGTGGCACTTTGAGTGGCACAATGGAGGTTTAAATTAGATATTAGGAAAAATTTCTTCACCAAAAGAGGTGGAACAGGCTACCCAGGGAGGTGGCTGAGCCACCACCCGTGGAGGTATTTAAAGGATGTGTAGATGCAGAATTTAGGGACAAATTTTAGTGGTGGAGTTGGCAGTGTTGGAGTAACAGCTGGACTTAATGACCATAGAGGTCTTTTCCAACATAAACAATTCTATAATTTTAAGAATAATCTGTAATTATCAAATGCTAAAATTGCAGCATATAGCTACTTGCAAAGAAAGAGTTATCCTTGACTTAAGCAAGCCTGTAACTTTTTCAACCTATAATGGCAACTCCAGTATATTTAACCAGCCAAATGTTTTTCTCACTCAGCACATGCCTACACTGGAGTACAAAGATAATATTTTAATATTTGTTATAAAATTGAAATTTTGAAAAAATTCTCTTCAGACTAATGTGTTTGATTTTGATAAGGCTGAAACATTTTGTTTTGATCAAGCCATTAAACATCTTGCTTTACCTCTACAGATGCCACCATTTTGACCATGTATAAAAAAAAGCATTAACATTGAAAATTATCTGTAAATATATGTATATTCACATATTCAATACATATGCCTGAATTAAATTAGTCATTTTTTTTTTCCCTTCACAGTAGCTCAAATTCAAGAAATGTGTTTACCTGAACAAAACTGCAACCCTAAAAAAACCTGGTATATCAGGGAATCCCCCCAAGAATTCTGCAGGAACAGCTTTTTTTAAGGAGAACAGACCATTTACTCCTAAAAAAAAATTTTACTGAGAACATGTTTACACCAGGGAGAAGAGGTATTTCTTTTGCTTCTATAAGTTACTTTGAAAGCAGGATCCTATCACTGCTGAAAAGAGCTGGTGGTTCTAATTTTGTGTGGTAACAGCCAAACACATCGCCTGAAGCCACAATCAGGCAGGACTTTGCTTGGTAAGAAGAGAAGTCCTCATGGCCCCATTCGTTACCATCTAGTAAAGAAAACTGCAAACTCTAAGGCAAGATGAGTAGTCTCAAGCTTCACATCACAACCCAGCCATCAGATACTCAGAAGCTTGAGTATCTCTATTAGAAATGAGGCATGTGATTGTGAAACAGGCTTGAGCGAACATCATTTCACTCAGGAAGGAGCTGGCTCCTTTGGAGCCTGGGCAGGAGCACCTCCTAATTTCACTGAAGGTATCACAGTAGACTCCTTAGGTGGTGGTCACTCTCTCCATGATGCTGTATGACAAATCTCATCTGCCCAAATAAACACATTGCTTTCACATACTTGCCAAGAGCAGCTGGCCCACAACAGGACAGCCTGTGCTCCACCTGAAACCATAAGTCTCCAACTTCCTACAGACCACACACCTCTACAGGTGTATGGCTCCCTCATTGGGACCTAATCCTCCATCATATCTGTCAGGGCTCTTAAAGCTGCCATGAAGCCTTTATCCATGTTGGCAAAAAGTCAGAACTATAATTACCCACCATTGATAAAAATGGTAAAAATTATCACACGAGGGCAGCATAATTTTATCCATGAGAAGTTAACATGATAACATGGATCCTGCCTACTTAAGTGTTCATGTTGATTCATTGGGCAGCTGCAGCAGTTACCTGTTACACTTTCCACAGACAGACTTGCAGATGAATGCTAAAGCTGTGCACAATTCAAAACCACATCCAAAAATTGCACAGCTCACAACTTAAATCCTGCACTGATGCTTTGACAAACGTTACGCAAAGCTGCTTTTTCTGGCAGGGTATTCTAAACAACCAGCTATCATATGATTTATAACCAAATCCAACACAGCACAATTTTTTCTTCCACTATGTCACGGGTGCTGACAATTTACTCCAGCCCCTTCCATGTTTAAATGGATTTTCCATGCCATTGGTATTTCTGCTTGTCTGTATTTAAAATTTCAATATTTTGCAGGGTCATAAAATAAAAAAAAAAAAACCTTCATCAGAGTCATTTGAGCCCAATCTGATGACACAAGAGTTTCTGTCTAAATCCATGACCAAAAGAGGTCAAAATCATGGATAATTCTGCAAATTAATCATCACTGTAAGATGAGATAGGACGGAAGTGTTTCTCAAAGGTCAACCATTAGCAAAACAGAAACAAAAGCTTGAATTTTTGAGTTAAGACTCACCTGCGAATCCCAGCGTCATTAGACCATTAACTAGGAAGGGAAAAAAAAAAAGAGATGAGTTAGATACCTCCACACTCTTCTATAAAAGCATTAGTGTAATTAAAGCCAAGTAGAGGGTAACTACATTATAATAACAGAATATTCAAAATGCCTATTCAAACGTTAGTTTGTTTTCTTAAAGAATATGTCTGAAAGAAATAATGAACATTTAGAGAACATTATGTTTTTAAATTCCTTTTATCTATTCTTGAAATGGCTGAGTCAGACTTGTTATGGGTCTCTATATACCACTCCTTCCTCTAGTTTCTAATATTAAGGATTAGGGGCAGGGCAGTTTTTATTTAAATCTTCTTAAGAAGTTTGGGTCAAAAAGTTGAAGAAGATAACACACACACTCAAAACATAAATGTACTGCACATTCTAACAGGTAGAGAAAAACAAATTCTTTCATTGTTAAGCAAACACAACCATAATTAATTGTGTACTCTTCTCCTTAAAAGCATGTTGATGTGTTTAAGTCTCCAGCTTTTGCACAGTGAAATCACACATTTTGAAAAACATTACAATCAAAACCTATAAGCTTCTTATGCAGAAGTTAGACTAAAACAGGTATATTGGAAGAGAAAACAAATGGAAACAGACTATACCAACAGAATAAGCATTCTGATTCGTGATTTTCAATATATCCAGATGGATTAAATTAACAGAAGCCCACTGTGTTTGCACAGCTCCGGCCACACCCAGGATTTTGGAATAGCTAAGAGGGACATGGCTTCAATTATTTTTGATGTCTCACTGAAAAATAAAATTGCTGACAAATCTTTATAGTGTTAACCTCACATCACAAATTAAATTAATAATTTTACACAGATGGGTGCCTCCCAGTTTATGCAATACATGGCACTCCAGTAAAACAAATCAAGATGTACATAAGCAGAGTATCAGTACCAATCATTAATCTGGACCATGGTCACTTGGATGTGCCAAGCTGTCAACTGAGTTAACTGAAAATTATTTTGTACATGCATAAGAGAAGAATTCAGATCCTTCTAAGGAACATATTTTTCTTCCAAAAAATCATTAATCTCTGTCTTAGTTACTAATGAGCCAGAATGTACTGTGAAGAGCAGGAATCCACGCATCGGAAAATTGTCATGCATCCAAACACACAGGGATGAAACTCCATAATACACCCTGATGACTGTATCTCTTTCACAAATAGAACACTTTCTTTCCAGACTATTAGCAGACAGACTAATAAATAGACTGATTCCCTGTTTTTCTTGAATCTTGATTTGAAAATGTGCCTTATTGACCGCAGAAGAGTGAAGACCACATTAAAAGTAGGTGCTTTACAATGAATCTGAACCCACCCATTCTAGGTAAACAGTGTAGGGCACACAAAGATACCCCAGGTACTCCCCTGGCAGATCACAGACTGCACCCCCAATTCTTATTCTATCAATTCGTATCACTGTGCTCTAGATCTTTTATGGTTATGGCTGCAGCAATCCTCACAAGACCACAGCAACACAAGAGAGGGTTTACAACTAGAAAGAATCAGACTGCCCCAAGCAGCAGTGAGGAAAGCTGTGAAAAACCAAATACTGAATAAAGACTTATAGGTCAGTGCTCACAAATCCTCCTGCCCCCAAGAAAATGTGCTTTTTGCATTTTTTGATCTGGTCATAACAAAGTAACACAGGATGTTTTTCACCTATTCTCAACCAAAAGATTCCAGATACCTTTAGAGAAGGGTAAAACAGCCATTCAGATTACCACACACTACTCCTCTATTTTCTTTGCTCTGAGATACTCAACAAAGATTTAATCAGGAGACTATGGCATGCTGGCCTTGATAGTTTGCACAGAAACTTTCCAGTAGCTCTTTTAAGATGGGGCAAGCTCAGTTTTTTTCTTGGAAGGCTGATGTCATGACATCTCTCATTAGAAGATTCATAGAAGGAGCAAAATGGGTCAGTGTTGAAAGGTGTTACCAAGACCCCAAAATGGAACAGTTGGCATACACTCCCACCAAAACTAACACTTAGGAAGATAAAAGGAGGTTCAGTTTAACTGTAGTAGCTGCCTGAAGAAGTGCTTACTTTTTTCTCCATATGCGGTAGCAGCACGTGTGATCATCCCTAGCATCAGCTGAATCAGATGGGAAGGGAACAACCAGGTTAGAGCCAGAGCAAAAGGTGAAGCAAGTATAATCAAATGAAGGATGAGGAAAAGTAGGTTTGAAAGGCCTTTGGAAAGAACATGAGAAGATAAACAAAGTAGGAAAGAGTAATGGAAAATAAGAAAACTGAGGAAAAAAACCCCATTTTTTTAAACACAACCTTCTTCAAGATATTGTATGTATATAAAAATCTCATCCTAGACCTTCACTAGAACCTCTTATTATCTACTCTACTCTCTTTTTACAGCTCTCCTTTTTGTAAAAGGAGAGTAGAGAGCAGATAATAAGAGGTTGTAGTGAAGACCTAGGATGAGATTTTTCTCCTTTTTTGTCATTCTGACACTAAAAAAGGAGTTCAAATGTGATTCATAGCCATACATAAATTCACAACTGGGATATATGAGAGGGTAACTGTCCTGTAATTTTGTCAAGTATATAAGCTTTTTTCTGTGAAATGGAAAAATATTGCTCAATGTTTATTTTTCTTTTATACTGTTACTATTCATTGGTGTTTTTCCCAGAGGCTTGAAAGAAGCATTGAATGTCTGTCTTGCAACTACTTCAATAAATCGGAAGCAGCATATGAATTGCTATGTGTTCTCCCTACTCCACCTTTCTCCAAACATGTTTTAAGAACAATTCTGAAAATCTTGTGTACATATATAAGTGAAATGTTACCATTTTCCCTTGTCTGAATGTTTCTTCAAGATGCTGTTACTGACAGCATATAGTAAGGCATTTTGAGTGGCTCCCATGCTTTCTCAGAATAATTCTTATTTTAACAGATAAAACTACTCTATGTGCCTTTTAACCAGCAATTACAACAGTGCAATATTGTGCATATTTTTAAAAATTTGTGATGTTTATTCAAAATCTCATTTTTCTCAATCATAATTTTTATAAGCAAAAAATGTATAAGGACTTCAAGTCCTTATTATACATTATCATTATTTTTACCTTATTATTATTATACATTATACCTCATGTCAAGAGCTTACCTCTGTATGTCTAAAGAAAATCCTGCCAATTACCATCATCTAATATTTATCTACATTAGGACAGATCTCCATTGGAAGTTATGTACTAACCAAACAGCTGCCTCCCTGCAGAACTTGAAGTTTCACTGATAGCAGGCACATAACTGTGCAAGAACTGTCCTGACATACAGTTCCCAAAAGCAAGTAAAATCAGAGTTTGAGATGGGAATTGCTGCTCTGCAATCATGCACATATGACCTGTTGGAAACATAAGCGAGAGATGATTACTCTATTATTAATATTATATATATTTGTCATACTGATAAAATCTCAACTTGTCATACTGATAAAATCTCAATACTCACATTTTCTTATAAACCTGAATTGAAATACTGAATAAGCCAATCTCACAGCAGCCTAATGTTTCTCCAGGTGTTTTAATGTAGCCTGTTGCACAGGTATGACCAAAGATCATGTTAAATTCAACAAACTTTTATGCAAATCCCAAGCCATATCATTACAGGTGCTCTAGCAAGAATGCAGACACTTCAGGGTAACTAATGCAAAAGAAATTACCCATGGAAATTACTTCTCCTGTGCTCTCACACAATGTCAAGAGGCATTCTGCTACATTAAAAAAATTGGTTACAATTGGCATAGGTTTTCTTTATTATCTGTTTCCTGGATATTCATAATTTTAAGAGATTCATTTCACTAGGGTATGTCCAAATGAAGAAGGATAAGATGAGCTAACACAAGCATCACATGGTTGCTTTCCAAAGACTTTTCTAAAACTCATCTACTACAGTCAAGCCAAATATACATGTCCAAAACATGACACACTCTGCAAAGGCTAAGAAATCCTACAACTTGATGGGAAAGCCCAGAGGCCACTATAAAAGTGGAAGGAAAGGAAAAATAATGGTATTGGTACAAAAACTAAACACCTGTCACTCTTTAAATAACTCTCTGCACAATATACAAGGCTCAGAAGGTCATCTTTTGTTCTCAGCTACCAACTGTCCTTCTGACACTTCATAAGAGGAATGGGATGGGGAGAGGGGAACAGGACACAAGAACAACATCACACAGTGTGAAAGCAACCAAGGAAGTGAGGCAACTGAAGTTCACAGAGACAGGCAATGACAGGAACTCAACACAAAGGAAGGATGCCAGGAATAAACAGAAGCCTGCAATAAATATAGTACTTGAAAGAAGTGTCACACTTGCATTCAAAATTGGCCCAGAAGAAAATGTGTCTCAGCGTATGGGGAGGCAGGAGCAAGGTAAATCAGTTGGCAGGATGCACTGATCTGTCTCTGTGTTCAAGTAGTTTTCTTGAGAGCTAGCATAACATGGAATTCAGCTTTGCATTATGCCCAGTTTTGATGCTGAAGCTCTTTTTAATGCTCATTTTATCCCTTGTGTCAATAGTACGGAAGATGCATATATAGCCATAGAAATATAATATACAAAACTAAAAGGGCAGCTCAATCCTTACTTTATCACAGTTTGAGGCACTACATTATTGTTTTTAAATTGCGGAGGTAATTTCAGACTGTTGACTATTTTGAACATTACAGTCTTCATCCTGCAGAGCAAGAAAAGCATGAGAGGAAGCAAATGAAGCCTTTTCATCACTAGAAATCAACAGGGAATGCATCAGAGGGTATCAACTGTTTCGACATGCTGGTACAGAGTTCCCCAGGTTTCCTGTGACTGCAAAGCAATATGACCATTATTCTGAACTCATGCTTCAACTGAAAATCTTTCAGAGTAGCAATACAAATTAATGTCCTTTACATTGTTTTTTGAAGTACTTAAATCACTTCTGGCAGTATATTAAGAATGAGGAACAATTTCTGAACAGTCTGTCTACTTCTAGAAGTGCTGGATGGGTTTTCTACTACTTCGAAACTGGTATGATCTATTTAAATAAATATATAACCAGTATTTTAATAAAATATTTTTTCTTTATTAATAACTAATAATTTATCAAATGAATATTAAATTAAACATACCAGTTCAACAACTAACTTGTGAAGGGATTTCTCAGCTGTACACTAAGATCTGTATTGTGCTGGAAATTGCATGACTCAACCTGAAATGTAACCATGTTTTCTTCAAGCCTTTTCTGTCCCATTATGTTTTTAATGAAACAGTATGTAACTGAAATGTAAAGTACTTTTTTTATAGCCACTGACTTTCAGACAGTGAATACACTAAATACAACAAGAGCAGAAGCAATTGCTTGAAGTAAACTTCTTTCACACTTTTACAAAAGCGGAATACGCAAATGTGATCCTTGACTCGAGATCCATTGTTCCCGAAAGCAAAATTGAGAAAGGGTAAGAGGAGTACATTTGTTTTTAGACTAAAAAGAAATCTGTGGAATTAGAAACAGTTTAAAGATGACATCTAGCAACAAGAAAAGCATCATCAGCCAGTCCTGGGGGTGATTGTCCCACTCTGTGCAGCTGTGGCCTCACCTCAAGTCCTGTGCGAAGCTTTGGGCACCACAACATAAAAAGTACATTAAGCTATTAGAAAGCATCCAAAGGAGGACTGAAAAGATCACAGAATCAGCTAGATTGGAAAAGATCTCAGAGATTATTGAGTCCAAACTATGACCTCATCAACTACACCAGAATAGTAAGTGCCACATCCAATCTTTCCATAAACTCCTTCAGGGACAGCGACACAGCCTGAGCAGCCCATTCCAATATCAAATCACCCTTTCTGTGAAAAAATTCTTCCTAACATCCAGAAATTCTAACCTAAGCCTCCCTGGCACAGCTGAAGACTGTGTCCTCTCATCCTGTCACTGGTTACCTGGGAGAAGAGACCAACCCCCTCTGGCTACACCCTCCTTTCAGGCAGTTGTAGAGAGTGATAAGGTCTCCCCTGAGCCTCTCTTTCTCCAGGCTAAACACTCCAGCTCCTTCAGCCATTCCTCACAGGAGTCCTCTATACCCTTCATCAGCTCCACTGCCATTCCCTGGACTCATTCTAGCACTTCAATGTCCTTCTTGAAGTGAGAGGCCCAAAACTCACACAGCACTCAAAGTATGGCTGAATACAAGGGAGAATCAATTGCCTACTCCTGCTGGCCACACTACTTCCAATATAGACCAGGATTCCATTGGCCTTCTCGGCCATCCTGGCTCATGTCCAGCTGCTGACCAGTATCCCCAGGTCCTTTTTCATCAGACAGGTTTCCAACCACTCTGCTCCACCCTGCAGCGCTGCATGAGATTGTTGTGGCCAAAGTGTAGGACCTGGCCTTGTTGAACCTCAGACCCATTGATCCAGCCTGTAGAGATCCCTCTGCAGAGCCTCTCTATCCTCCAGCAGATTGACATTTGCATCCAACTCGGTGTCACCCCTAAATTCACTAAGTGTAGAGTTAATCCCCTCACCAGATCATCAGTAAAAATACTAAACTGGGTGCAACACTGATCCCTGGGGAGTCCCACTGGAGCCAGACACCAACTGGCTGCAACACCATTCACCACACCTCTCATGGCCCAGCCATCCAGCCAGTTCTTAACCCAGCAAAGACTGCACCTGTCCAAGCTGTGGGCTGCCAGCTTCTCCAGGAGCATGCTATAGGAGTCAGTGTCAAAGGCTTCGCTGAAGTCCAGATGGTGAAAGGGGGAAGCCATACAAGGAGCTGCTTAGGTCACTTGGCTTGTTGAGCGTGGAGGAGACTGAGGAGAGACCTCATGGTGGTCTACAACTTCCTCCTGAGTAGAAGCGGAAGGCCTGGCACTGATCTCTTTTCTGAGGTGCCAAGTGACAGGACCTGAGGGAATGGCCTGAAGCTGTGTTAGGGCAGGTTTAGGTCGATTATTAGGAAAAGGTTCGTTACCTAGAGGATGCGCACTGAAACAGGCTCCTCCAGGAAGTGGTCACAGCACCAAGCCTAATGGAGTTCAAAAAGCATTTGGACAATACCTTCAGGTACATGGTGTGATTCTTGGGGCTGTCTTGTGCAAGGCCAGGAGTTGGGCCTCAGTGATTCTTGTGAGTCCCTTCCAACTCAGGTTATTCTATGATATAGGGTGGAAGGAAGAGAGCTCCACATGATTACACACATCAGGAGGTGCCTACAGCCAGCAGAAGCAAGCACAACATTCCTAACAAACCCAAATCCACTGAATTAACTTCTGTGTGCATCAGCTAGGACATAAGGCAAAGACTGTTATTCACCATGTATCTATGGGCATGCCAAAGGCTTTGTGCTCCTGGTTTTATCTAACCTCTGCTGGCAAGACCTGGTTTTCTAAGTCTCAGCATACAGTAGTTGCCATGTAAGTGTGTAACATCTAGACAAATGAGACTGCATCTCTTCACGATTTATGACTACAGGTAAATACACTTCTCACAAATGGAAGTGGAAAATCTTTTTTTCACCCCCTAAACATCTCTACTTCTTCAGGTTAACTACAGCCTTGTGAGGTACTGAGGTCTCCATTTTACATGAACTGTGGAAATAATGACAGAACTAGTAAGAAGTCTGTCTAAGGTAACAAGCAGAAACCAATATCAGTCATAACTACAGTGTGAGCCAGCAGCAGTCTGGTGCCAGTACTCATTTCACCATTATCTCCTCTCAGAAAATGTGACCAAAGCAACTGAAGAACGTCATCTCTCTGTGACAGCCCCTGAAGCTGGCCATCTGCATCCAGGAACACAGCTTGACACTGTATCACATGATCACCTGGATGCACATATTTGATATATCTAATGGCTGCTCGTTATTGCAATCCAGATGCCTATCATTAGTCAAAAAGGCAGGAAAACAGAGAAGAAAATGTGATGTGATGTAAGGTTTCCCTATAATAAGGAAAAAAAGTCAGGACAATACAGACTTTATTCCATACCTAACCACCTGTGAAAGAGTGTGAAACACCAGTCCCTCAAGGCCAATAGAGACTTCAGTTTGCTCCAGTGAGGTAGCCTGAAAGAGATGTCCACTTTTTTTTTTTTTTTATAACTTTAGGAAGAAAGTTATTTAAAGAAAGAAGCAACCCTTTTTTTTTTTTAATAACTTTGGGAAGGGGAAATGACCCATGAAGATTTCATAGACAAGGGTCACTGCACACTCCCTCCTGAGGAAGTGTTTAAAACCATGGGATACTTGAAGACACTTAAAGTCCCTTCTTCCCTTGACAGGCAGAATATTTAAATCAAGATACTACAATCATAGAAGGCCTGGGAATTTTTTTTTTTCCTTTTCTGACCAGATGACAAAAATTCCCACCCTGCACATCCCCCTTCTCTTGATGCTGCATGTACTCCTCTCACAGATTCCTAATGCTGTTACATGTTACCATGTTGAGGCATTACATCCAACATGATTCCAGTGAAGTCATGTTTTCTTTCAATTCTATGCCAACTATGAAAAATTAAGTTGGCCTAACCATCTAAATGTGGGATATTTCTCTTCAGCAGTCTAGTTTGACTACCAGGGTTCCAGAGCCCTGGATACTCACCTACATGATCACAGAACCTTTTAAATTACATGCCGCCATGAAGAATTCATAAGAACAATGAAACACTAACAAAACTTCTGAGCTTCACATGTCTACTTATACTGCTGTACATGCACCTGCTCATAGTAGTTGTGAGTGGCTTTTCACAACAAAACCCTCGCTCCAAGGAATAAACATTGAAAACAGATCCTTGCATGGCAGCATGATCCCTCTACATCGTAATTTTTCATAGGTGTATACAGGTATAGAGGAAACTACAAAGCAGCGGATTCTGGCATAGGAGATTACTTAGGCCAATCTACTGGAGTAAATCATTCCACCGGGTGCCTATCAAGCCACTCTATCACAGCCCTCCTCAGCTGGACAGGAGGAGACAAAACATAATTAAACGCTCATGGGTCAAGGACAGGAAAAAATCATTTAACAGCTACCATCATGGGCAAAAGACCCAACAGGGTAAAATAAATTTAATTTATTGCCAATTAAAATCAGAGTATGTTAATGAGAAATAAAAATCAATTCTTGAAATACATTCCCCCCACCTCTCTCTTTTTCCCAAACTTAATTTCACTTCTAATTTCTCTACCTCCTCCTCCTCCTGGAGCAGTGCAGAGGATGGGGAATGGGGGCAGCAGACAGTTCATCATGCATTGTCTCTGTCACTCCTCCCTCCTCAGGACGACTCCTCATACTCTTTCCCTTCTCCAGTGCTGTATCCCTTCCACAGGAGATGATCCTCCACAAACTTCTCCAACATGAGTCACACCAACAGGCTGCAGTTCTTCATGAACTGCTCCAGCGTGGGTCCTTCTTCTGAGTCTCAGGTCCTGCCAGGAGCCTGCAAACTTCCCACAAGGCCACAGCCTCCTTTGGGAATGGGGCCCTCCAGGGGTTGTAGGTGGATCTCTGCTACCGTGTGATTCTCCAGGGGCTGCAGGGGCACAGCTGCCTGACCCTGGTATTCAGCACAGGCTGCAGGGGAACTTCAGCCCTGGCTCCTGCAATATCTCCTCCCCCTCCTTTTGCACTCTCCAGGGCTGCTTCTCTCACATGTTCTCACTCCACGCTTCTATCTGCTGTTCTGCAGCAGTTTTTTTCCCCATCATAACTATGTAATGTCAGAAGTGTTCCCACTGCCACTGATGGGCTCGGCCTTGGCCAACAGCAGATTCAACTAAACAATATTGGTTATTCTCTATATTCACCTATAGATCAGGGCTTGCTTAGCTCCAACCTTATCAGCCCATGAAACAGTTTACCTAAATCTGCCTAGCTTCACAGCCTTAGAGATGTTCTAAGGTTGAGATTTTCTGTGGCTTTGCTCCCATATGACAGACAAACTTTCACCTAAAGCCTGAGGGAAATCCTAAGGATTTTGAAATCATGCAAGAAATAACTAAAAAGGAGAATACTCCCTTCCCTCTAGTTTTGCAAATGTGTCAACAAGACTTTCACTCATGAAGTTACAAAGAGCTTAATTTATTTATACAGCTGTGGAGTGGTACACTGATACCAGAAGGAATTCCTCACATCTTCCAGATCTTCTGTAGAAGAAGGTGAAGAAGGTCTTACAATAATTTATAGACTAAGCCTAGAACATCTACTTCAAGGCAGATACTCTTCATAAAGATTTCCAGTGTACATTTCATGACTGCAAGAATACCCCATTCCCTGCAAGAGGTGCTTATTTTACATTGTTCCTACCAACACGTTTTAGAGCTTTGATAAGTTTTTGTTTTGTGAATCACTGCATGATAAAGTATGAAGTAGCTGGGAGGAAAATAAAACCTAAATATTGCACAGGCATATTTGGCATGGAACAGCATGAGACATATAGCAACAAGCATCCTTTTGGTCTTGCATTTACACATTCCACCTGTTTTGTACTGCTCCATCAGGAAGGTAAGACAAAGAGGAGTTAGAACCCACTTTAACTAAAACTCACTGAAAATAAGAAGTCCAAAATGTCACATTACTTCACAGAGAGAGATTCCTCTCCCAATTTTTAAAAATATTTAAATCCAAGAAAAAAAGCACTAACATTTCTTTCCAAAAAATATTGAAGTACAGAAAGAAAACAAGTATTTTGAGAAGCTTAATTTTCATTTTTCCACTTTGCAATGCTTAGACATTTTTGCTGTTTCTGGTTTACACTGGAGCCAGTTAAATAAAAACTGTACCAATGGTTATTCCAGCAATATTTTCTCTACTTCATCGTGCATCACTAAGTGTTTCATGGTAAAAAATTCCCACCCCAAAACATAGCCCTGCAATTATGTTCAGCAGCCACATTTACTAATGGCAAAGGTTACCATTCCTGAATGCAAATTTACCTAGGTCCACTGTCAAAAGTAAGAGATTTACATTATTTTTAACACAATACAGTAAGTTCTGACTTTGCGTGAAATACAGACATAGCTTATAATAAAACTAAATATTGATGTGCTAGCTAAAAATAAAAGAGGAATAGAGGCAATTTCACACATACTGAATGACAATTGACAACCCCATGGAAATAAAATCTTTGAACATCTCTTCACTGAAAAAGAAAAATTCATTTTTCCTGTTTCTCTTGAAAACATAAGCTTAATGCTTTATCAGTGTTAGTTTACAATACGCATGGCTAAACACATTTAAAGAAACCTCTTCTAATATTAAATTGGACTAGTTATGTTCTTGGTACATGGAGATCGTTGAGGAGTAAAGCTGGAACAGCTCATGAACTCAAGAGATGTGGAGAGACAGCATTACACTTGCAGTCGCTTGCCAAAAACAAGCATAAAGAGAAAATCTGTTCCAAGCCCCCTGTGGCTACCAGACAGCAAAGCCCTGACGTGAAGGCTGAGATCCCCTTCAAGCAAAGGCCACCTCCACCCCACAGCTGCAGAATGTGTGTCTGGGCAGCCCAGAGACAGCCACAGCTCCTCAGACAACACCGACTGCAAGCGGCCGCATCAGGTGAACAGCCAGTCACAGGGCGTGAACAAGAGGGAAGATGACAGATCAAAGCTTAAGTCCAAGTGCTGAAGTCGCAGAAGAAACCTGAAATTTGTGTCCTATTGATGACCACTTGAATGAGTTCTATAAGGCTCCATTTCCTGTTCCAGTATCACCCGATCTCTTCACAACATTTTACAGCTGTGAAATTGGCCCCCTTTCTGCTGAAGGCAGGAGGGCCACCCAAAAAAAGGCTGCACACCCTGTCAAACCTCAAACTATGTCTTTTGACACAATAACAACAATGAAATAATATTTTATAACTATTAGAGTCTCTAGGATGAATCTCTCTGGACACAAAAGGATGCAAAAGGGATCTGTCACTTCTGACATTTGGAAACAAAATTATTTCACACAGTAAGTGACAGTCATTACAGGGCAATGTTAATTGCACTACTTATTCTGACACTGACCACAGATAATGCTCTGCAAAATAAAGGCAAATTAGTCACATTTATTAGAGTGTGAAAATCTTAAGACAGATGCTTTAATGGAGGGCCCAGTGCTTCAGCACAGTCCTTTGCTCACCCAGCTTAACCTGGTTAGATGCAAACAAGATGTGCTTTCATCAGCCTGGTGCTCTGCTATGGTCTCAGCAGCACCTACCACATCTTCCTCTTCAGGTGAGAGTCCCTCTGGCTCAGATCATAGGGGAGCAAGTGACACCCCATCTGCAGAAGGCCATCAATCTGTCTCCACACAGGCAAAATTCTGTTTTCCTGGAGACGAACTGATGCCAAGGGCTGTTATGCAGGCATGCCACTCATGCAAGACAATATGGTAGATCATGTTAAGCTGCTTTGAAGAGAACAAGGAATCCTCTCCACCCTTTGAACCATTTCTAACAGTGCCACTGCATTTTCTTTTGAGATTTTTAGCAAGGAAAAAAGCTGTCTCCTCTTTTAAGACTGGTTTCAAGGAAGCCAACATATGAAGGGAGATTAGACTATAAACTTCTGAAAGGGCACCTTTCTCCTATGCCACTTTGCTACTCCTTTCTTTCCTACTACTTGCACATTTTCCCAAAAGAGTCCTTCAAGCAGCTTTCAGGTTGCTCTACATATATATTCACATTAAAATAATATGATTTTTTTTCCATTTATATTTTCCAGTTTATTTCAATGAAAGCCTAGCTGCAAAGAGATTCTTATTTTAGAAAAAATACAGGCTGTTTCCATAAAACACAAAATACTAAATTTCTGTTCCGAAATAAAATGGTTCATGTAACAGCTTTCACTAAACTAAAAGGGTGTGAATTAAAACAAGCTTCATTATACTTGTGAAAATTAATCTCTCAGAGCCCCAAATGAAAGCACAGTTTGCTTTCTTCAAGCGTCTCTCAAGTAGTAATTTCCATAGCCAAGACACAGATGGTAGCAAATGGTGTTTTGTAAGAGACCACTCATTCCATTTTTTTCCTCGGTAAGGCAAACTGGAAACTGATTCATCTGCAACTCAAGCCATGCGTCATCTCAGTGACCAGTAGACAGGTGGGAGAAACTGAAACACAAATGGTACAAAAAACTACCAGTGGTGCAATGTTTAAACACAACTCAACTGGCAAAACCTCCCATAGCTCCCCTTGAGCTCAGCTCGAGACCCTTTCCTTCAAATCATGCAGTTTGTGTGTATCTGCACCTAGAACAGCACCTGCCTATCTCCGTGTAGAAGTCAATCTCCACTGCTTAGTCTCTTGAGATTTGCCTCATAGGCAAAACAAACCTACAGACAGAGTCCTGAGACACCAAAGGTATTTAAAACCTAATGAGGATGTAGATAGCAAGATCTTACTAATTTAGGAGCAAGAGTTTACATTAGCTAAATGGTCTCCAGGATTGGATCTCATTGCAGTAAATCAGGGTTTAAAAGCCTGGAGTTACCTTAAAAAAATGGAGTGCCATTCCTCCTGAGGCCTGGGACTAAGCTGGAGCTGGAGAGATCATTCAGCGCTCTGTGCTACCACCTGCAGTCCGTTTGACATTACAGGGACAGTCCTGCCATTCACCCTCTCAAGGGAACTGGTGTGAACCTGTCCCTTGTTGCACACTTAGATCTTAGGAAAGAATCAACACCTCCCCAAATAAAAGAATTAGGAGACACAAACAGAGTGAAGGGTGGTGGGAAGAATGCCTGGATCCAACAGCAAATCGGAACACAGGCTGCATTTACACCAGACGCTTTGCTTTCAGGATGGATGTTGGTGGGGTCTGCTGCCTGTCTTCCCGCTTGCCTTGTGTGGACAATCACATCTTTAGAATATGAAGCATCATTTTGGTAGAGAAGTGTTTTGTTAGAACTCTGTGGTTGGTCTCAGAATAAGACGTTCCGTTTTGCAAAAGTTTATTTGTTTTACCCACACACTTGCCTTGGTCTATTAAATTCAGAACTCCTACAACGGTATTCCCTTTCTTTGTTCCACCCTTTGCAGC